>NW_027062534.1:4336335-4638931 GCF_000507465.2 Kwoniella mangroviensis CBS 8507 | reverse complement strand
CCCTAACCCCTAACCCCTAACCCCCCTAACCCCTAACCCCTAACCCCTAACTAACCCCTAACCCCTAACCCCTAACCCCTAACCCCTAACCCCTAACCCCTAACCCCTAACCCCTAACCCCTAAGTCCAACTGCGGTTGGTTGTATCTCGGTCTGTATGACGAGGTGAGTAGAATACGAGGCTGTATGATGTGGTATAATTACCTATATGATACGTCAGAGGTGGTATTGTTAGTAGTAGTACGTGGATGTAAGAATGCCAAATTGTGTTATGGTATCATCATTTTTCGATGGTATGTAATATCGCTGGATGTGATTTGGTAGCAAAGGCTTTGATACCAGGTTCTGGTGATTAGGGCACGTAGGTGCCGCTTGGATGCCTTGGAAAAGACCAGCCGAATTTCTGGCTATATCTCTTTCACCCATTCTCATGGTAAGTGTGATCAAACCTGCTGTTCCTGGACGATAGTATTGACAGGATTTTGAACAGGCTAGGTACTTGACAATCGTCATCCCATCCATCTACTATGGATCCATATTTGCGTGGTCTGTCGGAATCACCATTGTCATGCCGCAAAAGTCCGAAGCGCCCCCTTACAATTTTGCAGTCATTCCCCTCGGTGCTGCATTCTTAGCATTTGGACTCGGAGGTGTTCTAGGTAAATGGTCAGGCGGGATTGTAGGAGACAAAGTCGTATCATATATGGCGAAGAGACAAGGTCGCCGAGAGCCCGAGCATCGTCTATGGGCACTTGTAAGTCTCCATGGCACTCAGCTCCCGATCCTTCCCTTTATGTTCGTGGGATGCCTCATTGTAGGCCTAGTAGTGAAATTACAACTCCATTGGATTGCCTATCTCTTTGGTGGTGGTCTATTTTTCTTCTGTCTGTCCGCTGCTACTGGGTTGCTACAAACGGTGAGTGACATGCGATGAATTCATGGAACATAGTTGAATTGTGCAAATCTCCTTCAGTGTGTCCTTGAAGGCTACCTCTCCAAATCGATGGACACCCAAGCTGTGTTTGTTATCTTCATGTCCATTTGGGGATTTGCAATCGCATTCTTCGTGTATCATTGGGGAGAGGAGCACGGTTCCCTATCTGAATACATCGTTCAAGGTGCTCTCGAATCGGGCGTAGGTACCATACTATGTGCCGTTTTTATCCTCAAAGGTAGATCGATCCGCAAATGGCAAGGCATGCCGATAGCCAGCAATTAGGCTCCGGTTTTTCTTTCGTAATTTCCACTTGATGGTCAGTGCGAATCCTATGGAGGAGGACTTGTTTTTGCGATTGGACTTTTGTGTGCTCTTGGAAAGTATGGCAACGGATTGTAAATAGTAGTGATTACAAGCACAATTTTGGATTGAATTGAGATACAAATTAAATTATGCAGATATGACATTTTAATAGACATGTGAGCTGCGTGACATGTGTGTAGAGGAGGCTCGAAGGCAAGTCGTTCAGCCTCGCACGTCCAGCACCGAAACACAGGGCTCGAAAAAGGGGTTAAGCAACGCAACACATCGGGTAGACCGAATCAGAGAAGATTAGTAGACAAGCTAAATTGCTCATAATGTATGCATTAATCCTTGATTTCCTGCTCTATCATCTATTCCATCTCACGCCCCATCGAAGATCAAGAACACCCATGAATGCTTTTTCACTGCAAAATTCTGTCCGTGCTTTGACTGCCATTCCTTGTCATTGAGATTTGAGACTGCTGGCACAACTGCATTGGGTGTTTCGAAGGTGTTCTATTCAGGTTGCACAGTGAGCTTAGACAGCACGACATGTTTAAAGATACTTGCACATACCACAGCTGCTAGATCATCATTGTAAATTTCATGGAGTTGAACCTTCTCTATATCTGCATTATGCATTAGCTGATCATCAAGTTGTTTTGGTTCATCATCTACTCACTGAAGCCAGAAAATCCAATCTTCACCTGCCAGTCCGCCGTCGGGTGTCTGTTCAGTATACTCAACCGTATACTGCATCCATTGGACGTCTTGACCATCACCGCCACGCTATCGATGTATGGTGGCTTGTACGCACCTTGTTGGATGTAGACGGGATATGTTGGACCAGTGCTACGGACTATCAGTGTCTCGGATCTCATCTACCAGCGTTGGTACGTCAAGACTCACTAAACGTCAGGAAACGAAGGCAATTGCAATAGATGCCCATTTTTCATGTACTTGCTGAAAAGTGCAAGGGGATAGTAGAGAGTCTGTCGAAGGATTCCATCCGGTCGGGTCATAAGAGGTGAGATCTACCTGATCCTCAGCCTCTTCCCATTCCTTCCGTTGCGAACGACTTACTACATTCACGGATTGAGCTAAACATGCTATGCCTATGTCCTTGTGCTTCCTCACCAAGACATTCAACCATGCACAGAAACCTAGCATGTCGGTGTAATCATAAGTCTGCTCCAACCCATTAGTCCCTCGAGCTTTCACATCATCCCAGACGTTCCACTGGTATACATCATTCAGCTCGGTCTCTCTTCCTCACAACCGAAACGTTTCTCACCTCGTCGAAACATATCTTCATGTCTTTCCCAGGCATACGCTCCAATGCCCTGCCAATGTTCGCCATGTCTATCAGGGATTTGCACACATCGATGTGCTTCTCTGCAGCCTGTCTTGGTGGTCAGACGTCATCTCGGTGGATCTCCAAATGGTCACTCACAGCCGCTCCAAACACATTCTTTTCGTATTCAAGTCCGGGCACACTTGACATTTTATCGTGTCCAAGCATAGTGCTGTCTCGTCTCAGCTCACGATTGCGGTTCATCACACTCACTAGTAATGAATCGAGTGCATATCTGCCAAAGGCAACAGGGCCTGTATCACCTCTCTGTCCCACTCCGAAGCGCCCTAAGAAAAGTCAGCTTCGTCGATCCATGCTTACGACTGGCACTCACAGTCTCTCCGCAAGAGACAAGCTGTATTGTCGGATCGACCAATTTAAGAGCATGTGCCCATCGTCTGGCTTTCCTTGCATAATCCGATGGAAGCATATTGCCGACCTGCCAAGGTCCCCACACTGATGACAGAGTCTGTCAGCAGTCACCAGGCATCACCAAGAGAACACTTACTCTCATTGCCCAAGCCCCAGTATTTCACGGCATGTGGTTCTTTCCGTCCGGTATTCTTTGTCCGCAGCTCGGCCCAGCTTTCCTCGTATGCTTCAGTACGCAACACCCACTTGAGATTCGAAGCCGAAGACTTACTGGGTGTCCCCGGTGCCATTGCAATATTCCAACCACGCTAAAGCTTCTTCAAGCGTCCCAGTACCCACTACCAATCATGAATTAACGGTTTTACTCCTTCCACTGCCAGTCAGACTCACTGTTTAGGCAAATATATGGTTCGCAATCAAGCCCTCGGCAGTAGTCGATAAATTCGTCTGTACCAAAACTGAAGACCTGTCAGTCAGTCATCACATCGAGCCTCTCAACCACAGGTGCAAACGCAACTCACATGTTGGATTCATCGCTCAACCAAGCCAACTCTATCCTCTTTGGTCTTTGACTGATCGGGCCAATCCCATCTTGCCAATGGTAATTCGACACGAAGTTACCTTTGCGGTATGTGAGTTCGTCTTTTCCCACTCCTCCGTGCACTGAGAGAGCTCACCACCGGGCCATCGCATCATAGGAATCTGCAATTCCCCATCTTTCGCTAGACAACCCATCACATCTTTCCTCCAGCCCAGTCTACCTTTAGTCGCTAAATCCCCAATGTCTTGTGAGAGGAGCAAGTGTTTGGGACTTGGATGCTTTGGGCTGTCCACAATCCCACCATAGATACATCTGCCCAAGTGCTCCAGAAATCCCGAATATAGCTTGTCCGTTATCGGTGGCTCAGCAGGATGTACCAATCTGTCGACGTCGAGGTCAAGACGCGCAGGGCGTAGTCTAGTTGGATGGCCTGGCTCAGCGGAAAAGGCGAACCGACTTTGTTGTTGTTCCAGAGCTTGAAGCACAGTCACGTGTTGACTATAGACCGCCATCGTGGGACTGCTTTTCTCGACTCAAGAAAGAAGATAACAATGATGATTAATGAACGACATCTATATCATTCTCATTGGCGTGCTTTCGCCGGGTAATTGAAAATATCTGCTGCCGAATTTCGGAACATCATCCTGACATTTGGAAGAGCGGAAAGGGTGATTAGGGTTGAAAAGGGCCTACTCTAACATAACCTGGAGTGTAAAGAGCAAGTCACGTTCTGCGCTGTGCTGCACAATCTCGATTTAATCTGTGTCCCCTTCAATCGTAAAGCATCTGAAATCACCACACGCGGTCCGGGGCGGTAGATAATCTCAGGCACGTTGGACCGATGTGACGTCGACATTTACTTTGTTTGAGGTCGACTCGCGCATAAAACCTCTATCCTCGAATCACCATTACGGCAACAATAGTTATACCGGCTAAGCCATCACATGATGAAATAGCGGATGGATATTTCTTGCGAAAAGTTCGGAAACAAGACGTATTCAACGACGATGGACATTCCTAAAGATATATAGGGACACCCCAACTGGAGTCCCAAATCGTCCCGTTAGTCCCCCGATCATCTAAAACTGTGTCCTTTGAGAAACAATCCAGGCGAAACGCACATTAAACACCATGGCGATACCTCCGAAGATTTACACATTCCTGTGTGCTTGTTTTGCAGCGTGAGTCGGACACAAGGACAAGGCGGGGTAATGTATTCACTGAGCCTTCTGAACAGCATGGGCGCGATGCTCTATGGATATGACTTGGGTGTCATCTCATATGTGATCGTCGCACCGAACTTCCTCACCACCATCGACACCACCGACGATGATTACATTGGTTTTATTGTCTCCTCCATGCTGCTTGGGTGAGCGACGGTAGCAATCCTAGGATGAAGATGCATAGTCTGATTCGATTACTTGCAGTGCCTTTGTTGGAAGTATCCCTGCTTCACTCATTGCCGACCGTTTCAGTCGTAGGATGGCCAGTAAGTCGATATAACACGCACTTTCCACATGCATAGTGGTGCTGATATACATGGAAGTTACCGTCGCTGGGGGCGTATTCATTCTCGGAGGTATCTTACAAACCGCGACGCAGGACAAAGAGACTATGTTCGCCGGAAGGTTCTTTGCGGGTATTGGTATCGGTATGCTGGTAGGTCTTGCGAATTGATCTGAAAAAATCGATGACTAAGGTCGTGTGTTTTAGGGTGTGTTGGCTCCGCGTAAGTATTGATCTGTGTAAGCCGTCGTAGGAAGAGACGTGGTCTAACCTTTGTTCTCCCATGGTATAAGTATATCAATCCGAGATCGGTATGTGATTCGACCTCCTGCTCGCATCGTCAAGCTGCAGCTAATGCTTCATGTCAGCACATCCATCCAAGCGAGGTATGCTCACCGCGACTTTCCAATTCTTCTTGGGTATCGGCGCTATCGTGGCCGGTTGGATAGCCTATGGTGTTCAACAGACTCATCCTAACGACCCTATTGCTTGGCGATTACCTGTGAGTGAACAAACAGGCGTTTACCAGCATCAGCTTACAAGCATTCAAGCTTGCATTTCAAATGCTACCTGCGGTACCGCTGCTGCTATTGTCCTTCTTGCTCCCTGAATCACCAAGGTGCGTTTTGCGACGGGCGTATGTGATTATACGTGCTGACATCCTCACAGATGGCTGATGATCAAAGGTCGAGAAGAGGATGCGTTGCGCACTTTAGCCAGACTCCACGCCCGAGGTAATCAAAATGATGCTTTTGTCCTTGGAGAATGGCATTCTATGAAGCAAAAGGTCGGGGAGGAAGCTCAAACCGATCAGTCATGGGGTCTGGTAGGGTGTTTTCTAAGTCTCTTCCGATGACACCTTGCTAATTCATGCCATTTAGATCTTCAAGGATCGTACCAATTTACGAAAAGTCCTGTATGGTATCATCCTCCAGTTCTCGGTACAGATGACTGGTGTGTCTGCTATCCAGTATTACGCTGCGTGAGTGTTTTCGTTCACTAGAATTTCACATACTGATCACCGCTTGTAGTACCGTTTACAAGTCCGTCGGGTTCTCACAAAGCACCTCTTTGTTGATTAACTCCCTCAACAACATCAACGCCTTGTTCGGAGAGCTCGCTTGTATCTTGCTAGTTGACAGAGTGGGACGACGATTCCCATTGATCGCGGGCAACATGCTAGCTGGTACTTGTTTTGCCATTGCCACGTAGGTCACCAGTCTTCCGTACATCGGCCTCTCAGCTAACGAAAGTTACCAGTGCGCTTGCAAAACAGTTCGCTGAAGGGGGTGGTAATCGAGGTCAAGGTATCGGCTTCGTATCCGTGCTGTTTATCTATAACTTCGCTTTCTCGGCTTGTATCGGACCGCTTTCTTGGGTTTAGTGAGTGTTCAGACATTACTCATCGTCTTGACCTCTCCCTCATTGTTGGCCCGCAACAGTCCCGTCGAAATTTTTAACACCGCTGTTCGAGGTAAAGCCACTGCGCTCACTTGCATGGCTGCTTGGATCTCGAACTTTATGATCGGACAGGTTTCACCCAAAGCGTGGTCCAACATCGGTATGTGACGAAGCTGTGCTAGTCGTGACACCGCTAATGCCAACATACGCAGGATGGAAATACTATCTCGTCTTCACTGTTTGTGGATTCACCAATGCCCTTACTTTCTATATCCTCTTTCCCGAAACGAAAGGGAGAACTCTTGAAGAGATGGACACTTACTTCCGAGAAACCCATTGGTTCGTTCCCGGCGCCAAGGTCCCTTCCATCTCTTCGACGGAGCGGGAAGTTCAATTAACGCAAGGTGAGTATAATTCCTCCACAAAAGGGTTTGCTATTGACTAGAGTACAGAGGGTGTCTCTCAAGAACACGGTCTTCCACCCGAAGATACCGAGAAAGGCTTAAAGGGTGGGGAATATCACCATCGAGAGGCTATTTAAGTGTTAACTGCTTCAGCACGACGGCTGAGATCGGAGAGGGCCCATGAAAAATCGCGGTGTAACTCATAAATTTCCTTTGACCAGAACGATCGGCCGGCCTACATGTGGAGGCCGGTCTGAGTATTATAACTTGATGTATACTGTTGTCTTTCGAGGTGCGTATCTCTTCGCGGATTTCCGCATTATATTCGGCATTCAGTGCAAATAAATGGGTTCTGGATTATCGAAAATTGACATTGCATCTAACCGGTCCTGAGGCTTATCAAAATTACACAGCATAATAAAGAAAAATCTACTCTTCGTATCTCCTATCCAGTTTGAGATCAGAATTGCGCCGCTTTAATAGGAACACCTGTCGAATCGGAGGCGTGATCTGCCAGCACAACTGCTCTCTTCTTTCCCAATCTCACGTATCCACAGACATATGCAGCCCCGGCGACAGACGCGAGTACCACAATCGTCACAGCAGCGCCAATACCTCCTCCAGCGGCGGCAGATAAGCCGGAATTTCGCGGGACAGCCTCTGTTGCCCCAGATGTCGAGGTTTGACTAGCATCGTCGTTGGTAGTACCGGATGAAGTGGTTGCAGAAGTTGTGCCGACCTGCATCGAATCCTCTGCGCTGGCTACCTGCAGAGATGAAGTGAGATTGCTACACATATATTGCTCGGAAGGAGTGAAGCCTTCAGCTGAGACCAAATTGATATCGGCACAGTAGTAGTAATTGTCGGAAACTCCCTCAAGCTGTGAATTCTGCATTCAGCAACATACAGCGCATGGTCATCCAAGAGTCTACTCACGTTGTACATGATCATCAGGGTGACATCGTCACCAGCTTTCAAGCCAAAAGAGGCAAAATCCGGTGCTGGTTGACAATAATGACCACTACCCAGCTCTGAGAGAGTGTTGGTGTAGGTGGAGAACGCATGGAATCTAGTTGGATCCGTTTCGTTGGTCCACAAGATGTTCACAGTGTCGAGAAGTGTCTTTGAAGTCAAAGAGATATCACCACCCGTCAGAGGGTAGTCCGCTCTGACTCCTGCCGGAGACCCTCCACATGGTGCTGTGGTCGCCGTGGTGGCATTGAAGGTACGACCAGCAGGGAAGCTAAAGTCGATAGGGCTGGTATCGAAGTCCTATGAAGATACAAGTCAGCACGCAGCCATAAATCTTCCTCATAAGAGACAAACCTCACGGTGATCGCGGCCCGACGATTGATACTGATGGCGAAGGCAGCAGAGATGGAAGTAGCTATCAAGAGAGATTGCAGCAACATGTCAAAGAAGTCAGCAGGGATTTGGTAGACGGATAGACACACTATTCCAAAGCCTAAAGGCTCACCTTATATGTTCGAAACGTTCCCATGATGATCTTTGGTCAGCTGAAGCTGTCATGGGAAATTGCTCGATTCCTTCGGCCGGTTGAGTAACGCCACGGCTTTCTTCGTTGCGATGTCTGCCGACGATATCTGATAAGCATGCTTGTAGCCAGAAAGAGTCTGACGCAGTCCCAAGGCACCTGCTTGGAGCCTGCTAAGGTGAAATCAGAATCGGCCGCACATTATCAGATAAGATCCGGAGTCATGTACAATTTCTTCGAAACAATTTACATGTTCATGTTCAGGGTTAGGCTTGGCGCTGGGTCCGGGACCGACGTGGTCGGCCGAGGCGCTAGATTGTCACTACAATTAACTCACTTGTTGCTTAACCCATATGGTTGGCTCGAAAGAATAACAACCAGGCTTGGAGGGTCAATGCCGTGCCGTTGCATCGGATGGGTATTGGCGCTCCTTTCAAGGAACTCCGAACAATGGTAGGATGTCTTGGGTTCGGTCGATAGCCCACGAATGCTGTATACGAACTGTTTCTTGTCGCCTGCTGTGTTTGGAAACACTCTGGTCGGGGTCTGCATGAGATGGACTGAACATGAAATCGTGCAAGCGATATTCTCAAGAGCTTGAACACGGATGTACATTGTCCAGGGTGTCTCCTCCAAGCAGCACGGTGATAGTTCAGGACGATAGCGAAATGATGCTAGCTGGAATCGTTTTCGAGTAATGCCACGGCATTCGATCGGGTATCGCGCCATCCGATGTAGCAGTGATGCATATCAGTCAACAGCTTACTCATGTGATGCAACGTGTACATCAGCATCTACGTGTTCCCACTATCTTCCCTCTGCACTGGCATTGTGATATCCAGACCCGTATCATCTCAGCATGAGGCTGATTTGCTGCCTTACGTCTCTCTGTGTCCTCTGGGCTGCTCGGGGAGCATCTGCAGAAAGTGCACGCGACACAACACAGATCTCATGGAGCTCAAAACAGCCTGAAGACGCTAGTCACCATCCTAAGAACCCGACAAGTATCTTCATCGACCATTGTGAGCTGGCATGAAACGTGGGGTCGGTTCCTAGATTACTAATCTCCTGAAAACGCAGTCTCCGCTTCTCGCTCTGGCACAGACACGTACCTCCAAACACAAATAGCTGCTCTGTACTCAAATTTCAGTGTCGTGACGACTGATGACATCTATTTTGACATCTTCCGCTTTGCTGCCGGGGATCCAGCGTCGATTGCAGTCCGCGAGATAGATGATGTGGAGCCCATCAAGAGGACAGTGTTCGTGAAGCCATCGCGAAGGAGGGAAGGAGAAGGAACAGTCGTAGAGAGAAGCGTGTTTGGAGGGTGGGAAGTTGCAGAGAAGAACAAGGAATTCAAAGTGATCACAGCAACGGTGAGATTTCGTCTCCGTATGACTCGGAATCGCCATGATATCTGAACAGCGTCACAGTGGGCGGAAGCATATCGTCAAGTCACCCAATGGCACATCATCACCGACGAACCGGATGCTGCTCGCCAATTTATACGTTCTTGTGCCAACTACTGCTCATCCTTTAGAGACGTTGTATGGGTATTCGAGCAAGGATCATGGCGCCCAGATAGAGTTTTATGGGAATCGGTGCAAAAAGTGAGTCATAGAATTTGTACGATTCATCTGCTAAGGGTCCTGTAGGCTTCATGGGAGGATGTCGTGCTTGAGGATCGTTTTAAAACCGCCCTTCAATCCGACTACCGCTCTTTCCTCAAGTCTGAGAAGATTTATAAAGATCTTGGTGTTCCCTGGAAAAGAGGGTTGATCTTTTTGGGGGTGAGTACTCATCTCTTCTCCGTGAGCACAGCCGTACTCGTCCTCTCCATCCTGATCATATACATACGTAGCCTCCAGGTAATGGCAAGACAATCAGTCTGAAAGCACTCATGAAAGAAGTGAACGTTCCAAGCCTTTATGTCAAATCATTCCATTGTGAGTTCTCAGCCGTGTGTTGACTAGCTGCACGCTCATGTTGACGACACTACCAGCATGGGCAGGTGACGAGAAAGGTTGGTCAGGGGTCTGGTACATGTGACAACGACTCCCTAACTCCCAATACGTAGGAATCCGTGATATATTCAGTCGCGCTCGAGCGGAGGCACCTTGCGTACTGGTGCTCGAGGACCTCGACTCTTTGATCACAGACCAAAACAGATCGTTCTTCTTGAATGAAGTTGATGGACTGGAAGATAACGACGGACTTCTCTTGGTGAGTTGAGCTATTCAGATAGGGCTCATCTGCTGAAAGCTGCTAGATCGGTACTACCAACCACTTTGACCGACTTGATCCTGCTTTGTCGAGTCGACCCTCCAGATTTGATCGAAAATAGTGCGTTGTCTGTAAATAAACATTGGATAGATACTGACTGGACCATGTCATATCAGCACCTTCCCCGATCCATCTCGAGCGCAACGTCGAGACTATGCTAAATGGTGGCAGGACAACCTTCGAAGCAACAAGAAGATAGACTTCCCTGATTCATTGCTGGACGAGTTCGCCGATAAGACTGGCAATTTCTCTTTCGCCTACATGAAGGAAGCATTGTAAGTGGTACTGAATGGCAAGCGGAATTTAGCTGACAAGGTCACAGCGTTTCAACCTTGTTGACCATTGCTGGTCGTAACGAGAACGACCCCAAGAAGCTGGATTTCCCAGCTTTGCTACTGGATCAAGTGCATCACATACGTCACGAATTCGAGACTACTGATGCTATGTCTTCGTCCTCCTCCTCAGCTAACACAGCACGGACTTGGCAAAATGATGGCGTGACAGGATATGGCTGGGATACGATGCAATGGGGCACAGAAAGTATGATATTCCAGATCCCTTGGACTGAATAGGAATCTCGTTGAAATTTCGAAATCGTTTGTCTGCATCATCTGTACACTCAAGTTGTCATGTAATTGGACATGAACAAGTATCTAGAATCTCTATCTACACCAGCATGTGGTAAGACTCAGCTTGCTACTTTACTGGAATTCCGATACAACGCGGAGACTGTTACGTGTTACTAAGAGCAAATTTTGTGATCCATATATCGGCTAATTGCACAGACCAAAGGCCGATTGCTTTTACCGTCTGTTCTCAATTGACTGCGGCGCCCTGGCATCCAAAGAGCCACTTCAGATTCTCTGACTTCTCACAGGAATAAATACAGAAATACCGAAAAGTTATGTAGTTACATCTCGGTCAGAAAAACGGGATTTCAGTCAGGGAAGAGATAAGCTTTTTTGAAATTTCTTATCTTGGTATAACGGAAGAGGACTGGATCAAATCGTTGGTAACATACATGGCATTCCACTGTCTCGACTCGATACCTCTCTGTGAAACAACGCTCTCATTTGTCCTCGCTTAGCTCCCAGTTCGGATCTAAATGCCGATTTAAACGCTCATTCGAGACTTCGAAACATTCTGGTAATCCCGTCTCGTCCCAAGTCGCTCCTTGAATCAGTTTAGCCAAAGCTGGAGCAGCAGTAAATATTTGAGCCTAGCGAATGCAAGTGAGATCATTTGTCCGGTTTAAGCCATTTACAAACTCACCATTCCATGACCATTGTGACCACAACACATCCACTGGCCAGGCTTGCCAGGTACTGCGCCAATAAAGGGTATTTGATCGGCACTCTGACCATGAATCAGCTTGATGTACGGTATATCCGATATCTTTACAACCCACTCTCGCGATGATACCACTCCAAGCGTAGTCATACAGCACTCTCGATCCTCGCTCTGGCTCATCCCTGAGGTAATTTAGCGACATTCTTCTGTTATTGTAACTCACCATTCGAATCCCTCTGTGCCCAAAGTTCGTACCGCTTCTGTAACGGGCTCAAAGTTGGTAAGAGTATCGTCGATTCTCCTCCTCTGATCTTTCGCAACGTAGTCTAGCAGTTTATTCTGGTTTGGGGCTGCGCCACCGAATAACAATATGCCGTCTGATGTCGGCCTCGCATTGATTGTATACATTCCTTCTGGGTATATGATTGCGTAGGAATTCTTCAGGGATCTCGAGCCTGCAAATGTGGACGGCGGAAGGACTTTGTTGCACCTACACAGAACACGTCAATGATGTAAGATATCCAAGAGAACATACTTCGACGTACATGTGCGGACATGGGCGGCTTGCGCCCCTCGTCTCGGGTAGCAAAGCCCCAGCATATGCATTGGTAGCATGCACAACCACTGGTGTACTGATATCACCACGTTCAGTGTGCACGGTCCACTGATTCGCGGATCCCGACACTTTCGTGACCGGGGTCCAAGTCTGGAGATTCAATCCAAGATCCAAGGACTGCTGGTTGATATGTGCAACTGGGAGCGATCTCAGCGGTCGTATGAGATAACAGCACATCCTGAAACTCACCAAGTTTCCAAGGATGTACCTCGAGGCATCCCATGCATACACCGCTTTTGCACCTTTGAGTTGAGAGATCTAAACGAGTGTGAGCTCGGCATTCGGGAATACAGACTCACCTCTTCCGCTTTACCCTGGTCCGTGGTTACCTCTATCTGGGAGACATCTCCACCAGCTGCCTGGTAGTTCGAGAAGTTATTGGCAGCAACCTCCGCAACATCATCCGTCATCAATACGTCGAGCTATCAATGCAAGAAATATGTTAGACCCCGACCCTACAGCATGGAGGACAGATGCATGACATACGGTCTTTCCTACCCACAAGTCACAGTCTACATTATGCTTCTTGACGTATTCTACCAGTCCTTCCCACGTTTGCTGTTCATTTGATAGTATCTATTGTAGTTGGCGTTAGAACCCTACTTCACGCGGAACGCATAAACTTACTCTCAAAGCTTGCTCGGCGCCAAAAGCCGTCTCATACTCGGTAAACCCTCTCCACTGATCAGGTTTGCAGTGTCCAGCATTCCTTCCGGTGGCTCCGGAACATAACTCTCGTGCTTCTAGCAGCACTACTGATTTGGGAGGATTGGGACTTTGTAGCAAGGACAATGCAGTCAAAGAGCCCGTAGCCTCGAGTGGTTTGGCTGGGGATGAGCTTTAGAACAACATGAGAGCAAGCAGTATCTGAATACTCACTCCAGATCCTATGATCACTACATCCGCTGTCTTCGGCAGCTCCTCTGTGGTTCGGTGATTCAGAAGAGGATTGTTCCTGACCGTCTGAAGCCAGAGTGATAGCGACATCCCCACCTCTACAGGTCTACCGGTTCTGGGTATCTGCTTTTCTAACTTGCTGCTTCGGCCGGTCCCTTCATCTCCCACGGGAGGAAGACTGCCTTGTAGATCTTTTACGTGCATTGTATCTGTCTAGTGTGGTATACTGTAGTATCTATTATGCTGCAAAGATGAGAAAGAAAAGTGAAGTACGATAAGAACAGTCTTCTTGAGGACTTGATGTCCCTTGATATCGCAATCACTGTTAAGTCCCCTTCCTTCTGGTCTTCGGGTAAATCCGATCGCACCATCCTACAACCCTCCATTGCCAGGCGGACAAACACCCGACCGCTGAAAAGCCTATATCATGCATCTTACAGGCTAAAAATAGCGCTGTTATCTTTGTTGATCAAGGCAGAGTAAGCAGCAACTACGTGATCCGATCGAAATGATGGTCTGCATGTCATGAAGCATGATTATGATGATGTCGACGTATCACATTATCCCCATGCTCCACGGCTAAAGGCTAATCAAGATCGCTTGTTCATCGAACCGCTACTCAGCTTCCCTTAAATACCCGCCTTGGCACCATCAATTCCCACAATATGTTTGACGCTTTGTGACCCACACAACGAAGCTAAGAGCTGCACCGACAAGCATCATGACACCTGAAAAGACTGCTGCTAGTCTGAATCCACCCACATCCTCATGCGCATCCACGATCGCTCCAGCAATTGGAGCTCCCACAAGGGCGAAGATTGAGGCTGAACCGAAGGTCAACCCTAGCTTGGCGCCAATCTCCGGTAATTGAGACATCGAAGCGATACAGGGTGGGATTGCTGATAACCAGATACCCGAGAACATGCCGTAGATAACGCCAAAAGCGAGGAGACTCGCAACATTTTTAAGTGGGATCCACATTGCAAGTATAAAGATACCACAGAGTAGGGACGAAGTCGGAAGTATCAGAAGACTGTATCACATCGTGAGCTCAGCGTTAGTAGTGTGACTCGTGAACAGGCATACTCACGGAGTGAGGGAAGGAATGAAACCTGCGACCAGTCTACCCATCGTGGAACCGGCGTTCATGCAAGAAAGAGTGTAAAAAGCCATGGCCTCGGAAGCGCCTAGTGCAAGTGCATTGGTCGAAATATAGTAGAAGGGTACGAGGAAGCTAAGCCACAGTGTCAGCTTAAATGGCTATCAAAAGCCACCCAGCTTACCCAAAAAGGGTGAATGCGATAGAAACGATGGTCAAACTGAAATGCAAATTTGCGAAGAAGTGGAACATCGCGAACCAGGGAAGGGGTTTCCGTTTGGGCGCTCGTTTGTGGATCAGAGCGTTGGCAGCCGCTAACAATCCCAGTGAGATAAATCCGACTGCTCGAGTGCCCCATTGGAAACCTGGCATTAACAAATTCTCATCAATTCAGCCTCCTCAGGGTGTCCAGTATTCGTGACTTACCGATTCTAGGTGAGTCAAAGAACGCTCTGATGACGATCGGCCATATGACCCCACCAAGTCCTGATCCACTCATGGCAATGGCTGTGGCTATACCACGCTTCTTTGAGAACCACTGGGGAGGCAAGGAGACGCTAGGGTGAAACGTCATACTGCATCCGATTCCAAACAGAACTCCCTGTGCAAGTATGAATTGCCAATATCCTCTGCAGACTGGTTAGAAGTAGTCAGCGGTTTTCCATGTGCATCCGCAAGTAGAGATAGAGCTTACGCGAGGTCATCATCAACGCCAGGACTATCAAGAGACTACCGGGTACAGTCAGAACGTGTGCACCATGGGAGTCGAGGATGCGTCCCACGAATAAGCCCTAGATACTGATTTAGCCTGATAGCGCTCTAGCAGGAGTTGTAGGACTACATACCCCGAAGAACAGAATGAAAAGCTGAAGTGTCCCAATCCAGGCAATCTGAGAAGGTGACTTGTGACCTAACAAGTCTGACTCGTAGTAGGCTTGAAAAACCCCGAAGCTGTTACCTGGTCGACCGAGAGAATCAATCATTATCCAAAGTACATCTTCTTAGTATCATGCAATGATAGAAATCCCACTCACATAATCCGAATTGAACGAACAAAGCCATCCAGCAGCCAGCAACTGTTGACCATGCGGCGAACCCACCATCTGGTGGGGGGGTCATCATGACAGGCGGAGCAACAGGTGAAATCGCCACTTTTGGGGTAGTTGGTTTTTCGATTGCGGCTGATGCCATCATCATGCGTTGACCAGGTTCGGGATTATGAAGATATATCTGTAGACTCCAGCTGGGACTGTTATGTGACTCTCTCCGTTTTATAGCATTTCTTCAATGCATAGGAATGTGATGGTCACGAAGAAAATGCAGATCGATTGACCAAACGGCGGTGTTGGGAGACATATCACCGCTTATCGCCGCCGCCGATGACCAAACCCGAATGTTAGATGTAACTAACATCAATACAAGTAACAGTTAATTACGAGTATCATCAACATGCCAATTTCAGTTATGCATCCCTATCTCTAAATCCCTCGTATTGCATCGTATCTGATAACATGATAAGGAGCAGACCGCCAAGTCCATCCGCTTCGATGGACAACCACGCATTGGAACGAGGAAGGATCAAACGGTCTCGTGCGGTCTTGGTGTGCAACCGTTGTAAATCACTCAAGACTCGCTGTGATCTGGGTAGACCCTGTGGGAGTTGTGTAAAGGCAAAAGCAGAGGACAAATGCACATACGATCCATGGAGAGGAAGCCAGGCTCAAAGATCGTGAGTCATGCTGGCTCACCGTGTTGGTCTTGATATCTGATTCACATGCTAGCCTACCAGTCGGTGCCGTCCCAGATCATTCAAACAACAACTGTGACTCTGCACCCTCTTCGTTGGAAGACCGTCTCAGTCATGTTGAGAAGTCCCTTGCTAAGATAGAATCTTTGCTTTCCAATACCTCTCGTGGTCACCAGAACGGCTCATCTCCATCGAGGCACAGTGAAGAAGATGTCTGGTCGTCTCTCATCGCTCAGCTTCCACCATTCTCACTTGCCGAAAGCCTACTCCGTAAATATTTCACCTTGGACACAATGTTGCGCTATACCCACCAGCCCTCCTTCACAAGTCGAGCTCTCAAGATCTACTCTATCAGCACTGGTCAGGCTAGGCATGATACCGATAAAGAATCTTCCTCTTACCTCGCTTCATTATGTCTGACGATGGCTATCGGTACTACGTTGGATGACCAGCACAGCAATAGTGAATCGGAGCAACAATCCCGAAATCTGCGCAAGCAACTGATATCACTTCACCATCGGTTCTATGAAATCTCAGAAAATCTAGTCCCTTATCGATCTAAAGATTCTAATCCAGAATTCGCTTACTATCACCTTCATGCGCTCATGCTTCGGATACAAAGAGCAATAATGGACGACTGCTCATCGTTATCTCAAACATGGTTCGCGCAGGGTAAGTTGACCAATACCGCCTTGTTCTTAGAGTTTCATCGAGATCCGGACGATTCGGATGTGCAGATCAGCCCTTTTTGGAAGGAATTAAGAAGGCGGATATGGTGGGCGCTGTCAATAGGAGAGAGGTGAGCGTTGCATTTGAGACCATGTCGATTAGCATGGCTTTGATCTATCGGCATTGTTCTTTCAATTCACGTTCCTTGATCTAATACTGACCTCAATTTTAACATCTGCGTTAGGATAATCACAGAAAAACTTCGATTACCTAGCATTCTCCCGCAGTCGACCGTACGAAAGCCAGTCCTTATTCCCGATTGTGACCTACGTGAAGATATCACTCAAAGCGAGCTCAACGATCAGTCGCTTATCGGCCGGATATTCACATCGTCATCTACATCCATTGCCGACCTCACTCCACCAGAGATACTGGTTGCGTCTACTGGAAAGACTGCGCCTGCGGAATGGGCGTTTATCGATGCCAAAATTGATACAACTCAAATCATGACTGAGCTATCGAAACTGTCACGGCACTCCTTGGTCCCAAACTCTCCTTTACCCGATATCGTGCTTGTGGATAATCTTATCGAACGACTGGATGCTCAGATACCAGCACACCTCCGTTTCGATACTCTCTCTACCGCTCAGACTCGTCATTGCCCTCTCACAGCCCCTGATCAACCGCCATGGATACTAGCTCAAGCATGTGTATCGAACACAGGTAAAGCGTCGGTCACTCTCAATGCTTATCAACCATACCTGTCCTTGTGTCCCAGAATACCCAACAACGGACAGATTGTTCAACATGCTCTCGAACAATCCCTCGCAGCAGCACATCGATTGATCGTTTCGTCCGAAATTTTCGTATGGCACGTCACATTGAGATGGCCGGAGGGAAGAAGTCTTTTCTCCTGGAATACTGGATCCAAGGTATTTGCGGCGGGAGTGTTGGTTGCCTTGGCAGCTATTCGGGACGGTCCAGACCATAACGGTTGGAGGAAATGGATGGGCGATCTGCAATCCGCGGAAGGCTTATTGCAAGTCTTATCAGACCGCACTGCAAAGAACCTTGAAGGAGAATGGTCAGCTTGTAAAAGTGCTGATCTGAAAGCTCTGAAGATACTTCGTCAATTGCACGAGCGAGCCAAATCTCCAGCTCGGTCAACACCACCATCCAGTTCTGGCACAATGTCGATTGTCAATGAGGAAAAGCTGTTCGATCCATACACTACACATGAGATGAGCAGGATAAGTACACTGAACAATACACCATCTCAGGTGGATATGACAGTGGATCCTGATATGGCGGAGAACTTCACACTAGAAGATCTGGAGGCTTTGCTGACACAAGTCTACGGGAAACCACAAGGAGGTGCGGGTTGAAGAACTGATTGCGGTCATAGGAGTACTCAATAAATGCATGTTATCATCTTACGTTCTAGCGAGCAAAATGGTTTGTCCAGGTAGTGAGATCCAATCTGTACAAAGACATCTATGATTTTTCCGCCGGCTTAAATGCTCGTTTGGATGCTTTCCTGATGCTCTCACCCTTGAAGAAGAAGATGTACGGTATGAAACCAATACAACAAGCTACGAGAGCTAAGAAAAGCCCAGCATACTGGAATCCAAGGTTGTGCTGAATGGGACTATTCCATCAGCAAAGTCCCTCATGATTTATGCTTCTTGAGTATCGCAACTTACGAAAAGCTGAGTGATCCATAAAGGTACACTGGCACCAATAAGAGAACGCATCAGGGTCTTAGCAGCAACTGCTGAGGCGGCTACATGAGCGTAACTGTCCACGATGTACTGAATATGTAAGGTCTATTAGCAGCCTAGATCATGAGATGAGAACAGGTCCCAGCTTACACTGTTTGCCGAGATATATACGCTGACCATACAACATCCGAACAGAGCTCCTCCAACCATCATACCCATCCAGTGGACCTGAGCGTACGCCCCGGTGAAAGCGATGATGAATAAAGAGATAGGTAGAAGCCTGTATCGGAAACGAGTCAGCATAAAACAGCGAAGACCCTGATGCGATATAGAACTTACACAGCACCGAACATCATCGGGTACAGTCGAGATTCCGGATGTCCAGGTTTCCTAGCATATAGTCGTTCTTGGATTGGTATAAGGAACATAGCAATCATTATACCAACCTGGTCATTCAACCACCCGGTCAGCATCCCGGAATACGGAATAGAGAAGACGAAAGGAATTGCTTTACTCACCACAATGGATAAGAATGCTACACCAGTCATACCAGGATTCCAACCTCGAATCTCTTCGAATGCGATTGGGAATGCGAAGAAGGTGGCGTAAAGTAAAGAGTAAATGAAACTCAAGTAGAAGCTCATGAACAAAACCACCGGCTCGAGGAACATGAGAATGAATGGACGGATCATAGCAGTCTTGAGTATCTGTCCGAACGACACACCCGATGATTCTTGCAGTTTCTGGTGAGCGGTGACATATCGTTTGGTTTTATGGGCTTTGTTGAGCTTCGCAGCTCGCCTCTTCAAGATGACAACACCGAGTGTTTCCGGCATGAGGAGGGTGAGGCCGAAAACAACTCCGACGAGGATGAACAATACCCAATAGATCCATCTCCATTGATGGGTCTTGTAACTGATCCAGCCACCGAACAATGGTCCTAAGCATGGACCCATACTGAGATTCAATGTCAGATCAGATGCCTTCCTTCAGGTGAGCCTCCGGTGAACTCACAATATAGCACTACTGAAGACAGCCATGGGAATACCTCGTTCTTCTACTGCCCATATATCAGAGATTGTTCCACCAACATTCGTCATTGGCGCAGAAGACGCTATACCCGCAAGCTACATATGACCAATGAATAGTCAGTGACCTTCAACGGAGTGATCAGGGGTCTGACAATGGCTTTGAGCCGGGAAGCAACCTACCATACGACCGGCAAGCATCGTCGCGATGTTTTTGGCGAGACATGATGGAAGGGTAAAAATGAAGTAGAAGAAGATGGAGATACAGTAGATTGGTTTTCTTCCAACCAGCTCGGATACTATCGTTGTGGTGATTAGCCTTAGATCAGTTCTATTCAATGAAGCGTGGGTCTCGTGCAATGAAAACTCACGGGGAGCAAAGAACAGTGGACCAACTCCAAATCCAACCACGAAGAGGGTGATCGAGAGGTAGATAGCCTCGTCTGATACGTGAAGACCTTCTGCCGTACCCGGCAGGTCACCGGTTGGCATGGCAGAACCTAGGGCGACGGTAAGACATAGGAAAGAAGTAGACATGGTTGCGAACCTGTATATCCACCGTAAGCGAGACAGCAAATACTGATGAGGATATGAGATTCCTACTTGCCATTTCTTTCCTTGCGACCAATTTCTCGGACCCTCTCCCTCTTCGAACTCCACTAGTATCTCTCCATTTCCCTTTTCCAACTCATTGCTGTCTGGAGTGTGGGTGCCAACGCGAGTTAGATGGGTACTGAGGACTCGACTCATCTGAGTACGATGTCTCTCAAGCCCAGCTGGACTTAAGGCATCTGGTGTTTCGACGTCTTCATCTTGCAGAGCCTCTTCCTGTTCAGTGGTGTAAATGGGTGGACGAGCGAATTCAGCTTCAACAGGTTCGAGCATTGGGTGCGATTAAATTTTTGGTATAGTTTAAATATGGACTGATGTCGTAAGGCTGTGAGGCGATCTGTGCTATATGTGTTAACGATTCAAGGGCCTAATAAGTCTGATGGATAATAAGTGTATATGTTTCTGATATTGAGAGACGATGAAGGGAGATGGAAACGCCAGTCGTTCACATCGCAGCCTATTTATACCATTGGAAAGTCTGATGGCTACTTCGATCAACGGTGATCTTGCTCATACAGATGTGACCAAGTGCACTTCTGATAATCAAAATCAGCATCATAACAGCTAGATCTGGGTACCCTTCAGCCAGCCGAACCAGGTATCAATGGGTCGATTGATCGCGATTTAGTGGAGAAAAGAGTGCACGGTAACCGATGTACCGCGGAACCAGTCGCATCACCGCGGAGTCCCTTACGAAACCGTTAATTGTATATAAGCAAGAGATTCTTTTCATTGCTTCAGGCTGTTGACCCCGCTCTTAACGGTGAGCAGGATGATTATGATGTCTGAGATTAGATGATACATGACTAGCAAGAGTGAAAGCTGGAAACGGATATTCTCATCCCGTTCGCACATCTCGGCCGCGCATTCACAAGGGACGAGATCGGATTGATTAGGCGCGCGTACTGTGAAGGACTCAGGCATACACTAAGTCGGCGAAGGCAATCACACGCGCCTAAAACATCTGCAACACATACTGAATCAAACTGCGATATGGAAGAGAAGTCAAAGTACATATAACATACCATAGTCATTTCGGCAGGCACTATATGGGCTTGTGACAACAGCCTCGAAACCCAATGTCGGACCGATCAGACGATGACGATCTTGGGACCAATTCCACCACCACAGCCTGTCGTGACTTGATAATCTGTCCCTTTGTGCTGGCGAGGTGTCCCGGCTCCATAAATCCCATCATCAACGCATGAATGATAAGACGTTTGCACAGCTGTACCCTTATGACTCAAGGTCTCTTATCGTCCATGCACTAGGGCTGCCTCATGAGCGTGAGAGAGAATCGGCTCAGTTACACTGTGTTTTGTTCCCATAAATCGTGCCCAGGCAGGGAGAAGGGGAGTGATCGACGTGTATGATTCCGACCAATACGGATCAAGAGATAAGGGAGATAGTCAGGAACAACTTTGATCCACGCGTGTAACCGAGGAAAGAAAAAAGTTTGATCGAACAGGATGGACCATGTGCAAAGTGGGTGGAGCGGAAAGATAAGGATTTTTTTGGTTCTGTATTGGAACCCAAGATTAATTTGGTCGTGGTCGCCCACTTGATAAGAACCATATTCCCACAGCTTGTACAAAGGGTGCGCCAGTCGAGGTTGAATACTCTGTTCTTGATTTGATCATTCCTTGCTTCGCAAGAGCACAACTGGTAAAGAAGAACCGACAATATGGCCATCAAAGACACCCTTCGACAACGTACCCTGGCTCCTTCATCTTGGGTCTTGCCCAAAGAAGAATCTTGCATCGCGCCAGAGAATGTATGGAGTAATAAGGGTGCGTGGATCGTTCAACGGGCTATCGTTACCGATACTGATGTGTATCGTTCATACGTAGATATGGATCCTGCACCTGAAGAACATCGTCTGTGGACAGGCTGGACCTTCTTCACCTGTAAGTGGTTGATCTTTGCCAAACGTCTTGAGTACAGACCGGTTGGATGGAAGGTTCGGCTGACGACGGTCCCGTATTTCAGATTGGATATCCGATGCTCTGAACCCCGGTCAATGGGCTACAGTGTCCAGCTTTGTCGCAATGGGTCTCACCTGGTGGGAAAGTTGCCTTGCTATCTTTGTCGGAGGGTTCTTGGTGGCTTTGGTTGTCACTGGTGAGCAAAGTTGCAAGTCATCGACGTCTCCAAGCTGAATCGAGTCACCCTGCTTCTAGCAAATGCGTATATTGGTGCCATAGTGAGGAAATTGGCAACGGGTTTTGAGTGATTGAGGTTCAACATTGATTGTGTTGCCCGCCTTTATAGCTTCACATACCTTTTGCAGTGACTTCTCGAGCCACGTACGGATATTGGGGATCCAAATTCGTCGTATTCTCACGAATGGTCATCGCGTGTTTCTGGTTATCCATCAACTCGTGGTCGTGAGTTTGACAGCTGTGTATCTTGAAGAATCGCAATTAAGATCATTGCTCATTTGTATCTCAACTCTTGTTCACAGCGGCGGTATCTTCGTCTCTCTCATGATAGAAGCTATCTGGCCTCAATATGCGAGATTGAATAACAGCATTCCCACCAGTCAGGGTGCTACTTCCCGGGACTTCTTATCCTTCTTTCTGTTTTGGTAAGCAACCTTTCCCGATTGGCATGGCATCTGAGAGGTCACAGGTGACCAATCTTTATTGATTCAGGTTGTTGCAACTTCCTTTCGCACTCATCCATCCATCCAAGTTGAAATGGGTCTTCAATACCAAAGCTGTTCTGGTCCCCGTGATTGCTGTAGGGACATTGATCTACGTATGCTCGTTTCTATTCCGCTTTGAGGTGAGAATCATACTGACTGAGAGCGATGGATTTAACACAGGCGGTGAAGAGAGCTGGACCATTGACCTCTCAAGCATTGTCAAGTCCACCTAACAGAGTACCAGGCGGATCAAAAAGATTCATTGCATTCATGGCTTCTGTCACTGCCACTCAGGGAACCTGGGCTACACTCAGTGAGCTTGACGAACGTGATTCATCCTCACCGCTCGTGGGCTGACCTCCATGACCCAGGTATCAACGTTGGTGACTTCTCAAGATATTGCAAGAAGCCTTCGGCTGCATATGTACAAATGTTCGCTATTCCGGGTTTATTCAGTGTTTTCAGTATCTTTGCTTCCATTTCTGCGGCCTGTCTGAACTCTGTGTACGGCACTACTGATTCCTTCTATCAACCGTACGACATCGTTGTGAGTGATACAGGATTATTTTTTGGTGTTTCATGTCAGATTCCCTATGGCCGTTGTAAACAGGTCTTGTGCTGATCATGTACCCACCCTCGCTTGCTAGGCCCTATGGAACACCTCCGCCGGCGGCCGGGCAGCAATGTTCCTTGGCTCTTTAGTTTGGGCGCTATCGAACGTGACAACCAACATCTCGGCTAACTCCATCTCGGCAGCGAATGATATGACTTCCCTCGCACCGAAATACATCAACATCAGGCGAGGGCAGATGCTAGCTATCACCCTAGGAGTATGGGGATTCGCGCCATGGAAAGTCCTTGCCTCAGCAACCAACTTCCTGACCTTCATGTCTTCCTATTCGATCGTCCTTGCGCCCATCGCTGTGTTGATGGCGATCGATTTCTTTGTGATCAAACAACGAAAGATAGATATCTACGAATTGTATAAACCTGATGGTATATATCGATTCTCCAAGGGATGGAATTGGAGGGCATACGTAGCTTTGGCCGTCGGCATCGCTCCCAACTTGCCGGGAATGGTCAATGCAATTGATAGTACGGTAGAGATCGGAAATATCAAGTATATATACATGATCTCGAATATCGCTGGTGATCTTTGTAAGTTACACCTCTAGGGCCCAGCGAAGTTGTAAGGCTGATGCATACTTTTCATTGGAATAGTTGCGATTATAGTCTATCTGGCATTGAATAGATTTTTCCCCGCTAGAGAACCGCAGATCGAAGTTGCCGTGCACGATCTCTTCCCATCGTCGCCATCAACTTCGTTTGACGATCAGGGTGGATACCCTGTGACGTACTCCGGAAGTGACCCTGTTACAGATGAAAGAGAAGATAAGAGTAGTTCGCAGGGTTCGAGAGTGAAGGAGAAGATTTTAGTATAGATGTTAGAAGATAGAGTTCACTATAATGCTTGAAAAATAGACGGTCATGCACTTTCTCGACTCCTTGACATGCGCTCAGTTCTACAAAGGTCACATTGCATAGTATGGTTGGAATTCGGTCTCGATGGAATCTCGTGGCTCATTTGTACCTCCTTCTCTGTTCAGGCTATCGTTGCTGTATGAAATCAGGGTAGATTTTGACCTCCTCTGGTAGCTTTGGCTACTTCTGATTGAGCTTCGTTCTTGAGATATCTGCAATGACACGATCTCTCAGTGAACCATGCCCATGACTCTCCATCCAGTTTTGACTGACTCACCTCTCTAAGATCTCATGATAATACTTATCCTCGGAACTGGTATTTTTGAGTGATTCTCGATCTAATCGAAAGCTCATCACGTCAGGATGGGGGTTACCATTTTTGGCTAGGAGTACTTACTCATCAATTTTTCCCTATAACTTAACCACATATCTCCAACTTTACTTTCGTCCAATCCTCGGAATTCAGCCAGATTGTAGAATCTCCTTACGAACGGTGCTATCGATAGATCCACAGCAGTGAATTGCTCCCCAGCGAAATAAGGTCCTTTGATCCTTTCTGTCAATGTTCGTAGACCTTTGTAGAGCTCTTCTCGAGCTAAATCTTGATCGGAAGGATCTTGAAATTGCTGTAGCTTGAAATATGCCGGGATGATTTTCTGTTCAGTCAAGGAAAGCAAACTTCAGCATGACGAAGATTGCTAAGATAGATGAGGGCAACAATGTTTTGGCATTTTCGAGTAAGTATGAAGATGATGAATAGAAATGGAGACACACCTTTGTGATGTGTTGGACGTTGAGTCTGACCCAACTCTTCTCGTAAGTATCTTTAGGGAAGATTGAGCTATATCCAATGCTAAAGTGTCAGCATAGCGCATTAAAGAACGCATTGTGAGGGCATGCAAGGTACTGACGGGTGCTCGTTACTTTCAGGATAAAGATCTTCGAGGTATTCGACCAATACATCGGACTCGTAAAGAGCCTTACTTTGCCCATCGGTTGATTTTATCTCGAGCGTAGGTACCAATCCTAAAGGGTTCAAATTGAGGAAATGTTTCTCCTTCTTGTAGGGCTGAACATCTCGTCGATCAACATCTCAAGTATCTTCGAACCGTTCAGTATTTCCGAAGAGATCTGAAGGATTGACTCACGTTGACCTCATGGTATTGGTATGCAATCTTACGTTCCTCAAGGGCCATCCAAATTCTCTTGACCGCACAGGAGATAATATCATCAACCTGGTGTTAGCTTATACGTCTCAGACCAATCAGTCGGCTTACCTGGTTGAAAGGGCAGAACTGTGGAGTGATTCTCAAAGAGTCAGCCAGATCCGAACCTGGACGGCGCTCATCATCTGCAGAATATGGTTTCCCGCGGTCAACTCACCCACCCGCTCCATAGTATCAGATCTTCATCTCTCTGATGTCTGTCTACGGTTTGTTTGGCTAGACCAGTAGCAGTAGGATGAACACTTTCGTCGGGCGATGGCATCTTCACAGAACGTGTTGCTGTCAAGTTTGTATATTTCACGGCTGTCGAAGCTTTAACGAAACGCGAGAATTGCATCGAATGGCTCGAGATGAAGTACACAGAAAGTAGAAGTTGTGTACCCTGATAATCAAGCTGCCCGCACTGTGACGATATGACCGACGTCATGAAGACCAATTCAGAGGGATTAGGTGATCAACCTCCACTCGTCATCTTTCCGTAATTTACGGTGATAGCTCCAGTTCATCTTGGAGGTTGTCTACCATCGGACGCTATAATGACATACATAACGTATATGGGTGGATGCAAGATATATCAGTGTGACCGTCGATACAACGAGAAGAAAAATCAATGCAATTGAGAGATGCGGAGTTCTTGTGCAATGGTTTCAGAAGGAGATCTCACATCCCACAGCCAAGTGATCGCTCGCGCAAATCCCCTTCCTGGGCAGACCTTCACCTAGCTGCCCTATCTTTGGTGGTGCGTATATCGATGTGATCACAGCCGGACTATGACCGGGAAGAGCGGGAAGGAGTAAGAGATAATCTGATTTAGCAATGTCAGCGTGTCAAGATGCTGGAAATCGTAGATGATCGGAGCCAGAGCCAAACACTCACCCAACGTCAACCTGAATAAAGGTGTGAAACAGGTGTATGACGGTTCTTCCTTTCCTGATACTTGATCCCCATTCACATGTTCGAATCCGCCTCTTCGCCCAAATGTTTCTTGGTTGTCCACTTTGGATCCCCATGCAGTAGAACCGTAAGCACTCCTTGCTCCCCCCTCAGGTAAGATCTCCTGCATAGATTTGACCAGTTCTCCTACTGGTAATATCCCATCATTCGCTTGTGGTGTACGAGTGTTGGCAATGCTCTTCTCATTACTATCTGGCAGTTCCCCTTCACCTTCACCTTCTTCGTCTGCTTTGGTCGTGGGTGTATTACTTCCCGTAGCTGTGGTTGAAGGGATTTCAGAGACGCTTGTAATCGTGGAGGGCGAGATCTTGGCTACGCTATCGTGAACCAGTCTCGAAGAAGATATTTCATCGATCATGCTCTTCGGCAAGGGAGTATGAGGAGATACGAGCAGCTGATAGGTGGCTTCAGAGGGTTGAGTGTTAAGGTCTGCAAAGTAATGAACGTGATTGATGAGCATGACTCCAGAATGAAAAGAAAGGCTCGATTGTAGCTCACCTCCTGCGAAGATGGCTGGCCATGAATTGCAATCGTTATCCTTTTGAAATTGACGTATACTACGTAGGATGATGATAGATTGTCTAATTCGCTCATAGGCGTATCTGAAGATCCGTCAGATAGTTTGGAATGGTTTTGTTGAGTCTGGGCGAATCTACTCACTTGGGATGCCAAAAGCTGTAGACATCAACGGTAGTATCAGCGTTCAATCTGTGTTATGAAAACGTGTGTAATCCGTTGAAAAGAGGACTGTATTCATTTCACTGACAGATGAGTGGTAGCGACCACGATCCCCTTTCCATCTCCGTCAATTTGTTCCAAAGCGACGATCAATCCAACATTCTTAGTTTGCCTGCTACCACCTCTCCGCCTCTTTTCGTCTTCTTCTTTCTCCCTCGAGTTATTTGTTGATATCTCCTCTTCGTCCAGGTGAACCAGCTTACTTGATCGCACGAAGAATCTAGATGTGCGGTAGAAGATTACCAAGCCGTGGAGTTTACCTGGACCGGAACCTTGAACAGAAGTGTGCTGGGGGAGGGAGGAAGAGTATTCTTTGACCCGATCGCATTCCTATAGGGAGAGAAACTTCGTCAGTGAAGACATTTGAGCGGATAACTTTAGGATCGAGAGATGACCATGTCCTACAATCAAGAGTCTAAGCTCTAGACGTCCAATCCTCACGCACCTGCAAGCATATGATGTCCGATTGAGAATGATGTTCCAGTTCTGCTAACAGCATCGCTCGTCTGTCTGACCATCGTAGGCAATCAGAACCGGGAAACAGCTCTCTGCCTGTATATTCTCATCAATGAACATTTGTTTGTGGACACTCTTCGGTTCGGCGCAGAGTATACTCACGAACTAGTGTTTGAGCCAGTACCTGTGAAGAAATCAACAATCAATCATTACTCAACAGAAATCGCTTGGACATCACCGTACTCACGTTCCAAGTGACGATCCTGAAGGTTTCTCTCCCCTTCTCATCCTCACTTCCTGTGTGCGCTTCCAAGCTCGAGCTTGATCCCACAGACACCCAATCCCGCTTCAAGAATTTCCTTCGGTCGATCTCGAGTCTGTGCTCATCATTCAACTCTACTTTTCCATCCGCTACAGCCAGCTTCTTGGTCAGCTTCGCTGCTTTCCTTTCAGCTGCCTTAGCTATCTGTTCCGGTGTGAGGTTAGGATGTGCTGGCATCTTGAGTCTAGTGAGTCTATTTATGGATGACCGTATGAGCATGTATCATACATATCCACTCATGTTACTACTGAGTCTACCCTGCCAAAATTGCGGTGGCGACCTCCGCCGGGTACAAAATCATGGACGGCTCCGATAAAAGCTATAAAACCAATGTACATGTGCATATGTATATTTATATAACTAAAGTTAGATCCTGATAACGGAATGTGGTTCGGTCTATCAAAGGTGTCCTTCTAAAGGTGGAAGGGCTTTGAAGGGCTTGACTCTACTTGGAGCGGAAATTTGTTTACCATCTTCGGTTTGATAGACGACCAAGGGAGCGGGTTGGGATTTGACGACCAAGTGGAACATATCTGGTCTAGAATAATGCCCCACAGTGTCCTGTACCAGAGCTGCGAAAGGTACCATGTCAAGGTCAAGATCGACATATAAGACGGTCTCTTCAAGATCCGATATATCTTTAGAAAGTTTTGAACCGTCCGGAGCATACACAGCGCTGAATCCACCTCCAGGTTGGATATGGCCAGCGGCATCACCTGTGTTGACGGAGATTCCTGGAACGTGGTTGATCTTCATTCCTTTCTCGGTGAGTATGTTTGTAGCACACAGGACGAAAGCACCTGACTCGCAAGCTACAGTTCGGGTGACCCCAACTCCCTGTTTTTGACATGTTTCAGGGATCAATCACCAAAAACGACATTAGAGGAGCGGCTCAACTTACAGAATCAACGCAGTGTGCCCACTGCTCCTCTCCTCCATATGGATGCAACATTGGCCAAGCAGCAATGTGAATCAGAGGCCTTTGATGATAGGTGTGGCTGATTAGAGGAAACCCTATCAGATGCGGCCCGGCTATAAGCAACTTGGAATGAGACTGACAATTTCAACAATGGCTGGAAGTGTTCCCAACAGTTGAGGACACTGATACGGCCGATCGATGTTTCGACACAATTGATGGCGCTTTCGGCTGTTTCCATTCCGATTACGAGGTGTCAGCTAGATAGATAGAGAACCACGTCACCAGCGACTCACGACCTCCCTCACCATGCAGTACACGCTCGTAGTGACTAGGCTTGATTTTACGTCTGTGGAGTAAGACTTCTCCATGTTCATCAATGATAACTATGATGGCATACAAGGTGATCAGACCATGTGTTGTCGGATAAATCCTGAATCTCACTCACCGTTGGACATATATAATGATTTCCCGTCTCTTTCCGTGAAACCAACATGAACTGAAAGTTTCGATTATTCACGAGGTGATCCTGCGAAAGCAAAGAAGTTCCTCACCGATAATCTTGTTATCTCTGGCAGCGTATCGAATGGCGGCAATTTCAGGGCCGTCCACCTCGACGGCGTTGTTTGCCTACAGTATGACTGCCTTAGTCGTGTGGTAGATGTGGGTGAAGATTGTCTGGATAGTCTCACGTATTGTATCCCATGTTTGTACACATCATTCATTCTTCCACCGTACAGAAAACTCGGGTAACCAGGTAAGAACTGTAATTCATATTCGGCAGTATTTAGAATAAAAGCCACCGAATCGACATAGCGGCAGGGAGTATCTTACCAGTTCTCCAAATGCAATCAGCTTGGCATCTTCCTCAGAAGCCTCCTTAATGACTTCTAGTATCCTTTGAAGACCCGAGTCTTTGTCGAGCCATGAAGGCTCAATTTGAGGTACGGCGACTCTGACTTTCTCTTTGGCAACCATTTTAGCTAGATAAATGAAAAGTGTAGTATACGTGTTGAGATGGAGGGAAAGGGAATGAGGTATACGCTAGGGTATCAGGTATGCAAAAGCAACAGAGTTGGAGATATGTCTTTGAATGAGGCTGGAATGGAACAAATATATGTATATATATATACCCCCTGTTTGTTGAAATCGGGGAGCGATCTTATTGTCGGTCACCGGTCTGGTCAAGTTATCTCTTGAGCAACCTATCAGGAACCTTTACGGTACTTTCACCCTGAAACCACAAGTCAGGTCAAACAGGATGTGTAAGCTCGAGTCTGGGGCAGCTTTCGGATTAAATGATCATTGGTCAAGGGTGATTTCGGAGCGATAGATCAAACTGTCACACACATTGGGAGCCAGGAGCGGATTAACCCGGGTAACAATGAAACCGTCTCTCTGGTTGGCTGTTGCAGGTTCCCATACAAATACGTACTGTCGATCGCTTACCGACGGCCTAACATCGCATAAATCAACAATCATATTCTTTTCTCTACGTTCTCGATCTTATCCAATTGGCCACCTACACTCAACGACGCACATGAGTCACTCTTCCACTACTTCATCTATACCAGTCGCTTCTCCGAGAACATTTGGCGCTTGCAATGCTTGCCGAAGAGCCCGGATGAGATGCGTAAATCCCGGTCAGGGCCGTGGTCAATGCAATCGTTGTAATCGCTTGGATATTCCTTGCGAATACATACCACACCGCAAAGGTTCTCGTCGGTCTGCGAGTCGAAATACGCTCACACATCTGTAAGTGATACTACAACGGATTCTTGAGATCATGTGCTGACCCGACTATCTTCTCAAGTAGTACAGCTCGTTGCAGTGCTACTCCTGACTCCCGTGTACGTCAAATTCCACATGCAGGCCCAAGTATGCATGCATATTCTCAACGTGATTATATTTTGGTAGCATTTTCGACACACCCAAGCACCACAGTATGCACATACCGATCAAAGAAAGCCATGCGCGAGCAGCCCGTTCGTCGTGATACAGTCTGTTCTGGGGCCCAGGAGCATCTGGGTTCGGTCCCACCATGATTCTGTCGATGCACTACCTTTTCCAGACGTCCTACCCCAATGGGATCCAGTCAAAGTTGGGATTATAAGGTTCAACGACGCAGAACGTCTATTCAGAAGGTAAGATTTGCCTCGTTGGCACTGCAGTATCGACGTGCTAAGAAAGTGGGCTCACCTGATGTTCCGATCACGCAAAGATACTTTCAGTCACTGCTGATATGGGCACCGTACATCGATCCTCAGTATCATTCAGCTTCAACGATACAGGCTCAGTCTACCCTCCTCTTCTCAGCAATATGTGCTGTTGCAGCTCAATATTGTCCCATGTCAAGGCATGTCTGCAAGCCCTTATGGGAACATGCGATAAAGGTAGCTCAGCATGTGCTCCAAGGAGGTCATCGCTCTATATACATCGCTGCAGGTTTTGCAATGTTAGCTAACTGGTTGCCAATCTCGGAGAACAGTGGCGAGGATAGAGCCTGGCAATGTAAGTCGAGTCCAGGTTATTGCTATGATTTTGCTTATCTCTTGCAAATTTCTTCAGTTGTGGCGTATGCTGCATGTATGGTGACAGAGCTAGGTTGTCACGTCGTGGAATCCTTGCCTCCAGGATCTGCTACATTTCTTTTACAGCACAGACGGGATGCCGCACGGATATACCTTTCTCTCTATCTCCACGACGTTGCGTAAGTCACGTCATAATACATGTCATCTTGAACTGACCTCTGCTCAAGTCTAAGCACTCAGCTTGGTAGACCACGAGCGATGCCGCACGATGCCTCGACCAATCCATGTGAGTATGGAGCTTTATGTCAATCGACGTCTCAGATACTAAAGTTGTCTCTTGACAGTGCCGTTGTCCGAATGGACGATTGCCCGGGATGATCCTATAGCCCGTCGCTTACTAGCACAAGTGGAGCTCAGGCAAATTATGGTAAACCATTTGGTTACTTATTTTTCTAGCTATTTCGGACTAATTGTCTCATCTCATCCAGGACCATTACTCCGATGTCGACCAGATATCAGAGTCCTCAAATCACGGAGATGGAGTTTGGTTACCACTATTGTCTGCTTGGCGACAGCACTACCAGCCCGAATGCGGTAAGACTCGTCACTCCACTGGTCGATTCGTGATTTGATACACTCTCTGATTTGTATAATAGGACTATACGAGACCTTTATTTACAGCCAAGTGGAACTGATCGTACATATGGCGGCTGTGCCAGAAAGCACTATTGGTCAACAAGAGGGCGAACTACCGGTCCTCGGATATCAAAGTGCTTTGGCCATGGTCCGCGATTGTACACAAGGTCTGGAACAGGCAAACTTTCTTCAGTATGCTTCTAATCTAGGTGTTGTGATGATTGTGTGAGTCAAAAAAAAGGGTGAAATCACGTCAGTTCGGCTCACTGTCTTCCTTGACTCAGTTACGCGGCCGTAATCTTGTTCAAGGTAAGCAAGTCAAATATCCTGTGCCTGTATCAAAATCTGCTGAAACACTTCGCAGATGATTTGTATCAGCGATCCAGAATTCATCGCGCCTCAGAGTCAGGACGTGGTCTCGCTTTTAAGACGGCTCAGCGATGGGATGCTCTTGGCCGCTGCTTTCCAAGGTACTAAATGCAGTACTATGCAGCATTATGGTGAAGCACTGTCACGATTACTGGGCGCTCCTGCTTCCTCGACGGAACATGCTTCAGTGACTGAATCTTCTTCTGCTCAACCTCCTCTCAATTTCGACAACTTCCGTCAACTAGTCAACCTGTTCGATTTGTCGTGAACAAACGCCCTGTATTCGCAAAATCGTATGATATGCATAGTATCCACCTACTCACGTCTACACATGTAGCGTCAAGCCTCTAATTTCATGTTTCTGGTGCGCGGACGAAGCAGAATTGAGATTAGCAACGAGAGTGCAGATAACATGAGGACCGATCCTACGGTGTAATTAGCACAGTTTCGGATGTTTGCGCATGATCGCTCACCTCCAAAGATGGCGGCATGACTATAGGCCGCTGGACCGCTCGTATCTCTGATCAAAAGTCCAAATACGGGTTGCGAGATGAGCATTGCTATACTCAAAATAGAAAACATGACGCCAATGGACCGGCCTAAATCGGCAGAGGGGATTATGGCAGCGGCCCCTGCAGGTAACAGAGCTACGTAAACACCTTGAGCAACACTTGTTTTATAGTCAGTGACTTTTCAGGAGCGAAAAAATTCCTCGAGAAAACCAAACTCACCCATAAAGTGCTGCGTATGCGATCAAAGATGCACTCGAGGTGCATTTTGTCCAAAAAAAGCACATGGTCCCGCAAATAAAAACCCCTACGGTTTCCGTTTGTATCGAGCCGAAACTGGTGACATTGTGTAAGTGATAATCTCATCGCCATGGCCAGATGTCGTGCTCACTGATCGGCTAATTGTCCTCCTCCAATTCGGCCAATGATGGATGTGCCATTGATGATAGTGACCAGGTACTAGTTGTAGTTGTTGTCAGGTGCATTATCAGCATGAAGCAGGAAACTCCAGAGATGTCTATCGTACGGAACTCACTTGAGTAGCCCCCTTTGGCAATTCCAAATGCTGCCCATATTCTTGGGCATAATTAACGGGTGCATACACTGATGCTGAAGCCAAAAATACCCCCAAAATATATGTGCTAAATGCCGGTTTCTTCAACTGCGTCACCGCACCTATCATGGAGGTCGACCGGTTCTCAGGTAAGCCAGGGTATTGCCGAACAAACTGTAGAGCTTCAGTCTGAAAAATCTTACCCCAAAGAGGCACACGAAACCAACCTACCAATGAGGCTATTATGAGCACGATGAGGGATAACAGAGCTAAAACTCGAGCGGTCCACGCAAATCCAATTTGTGGCAACAGGTTGGAAGCAGCAAGTGAAAAAATCACACCACCGATCGCTGAGCCGGTGGCCAGTATACCCATAGCTAAATTACGTTTCCTAGGGATGCAGACCAAGGACTGCGTCAATAGAGGCTTGATGATATATAACTCACTTGTCAAACCAAGGCTGAACGACCGCACAAGCCGGAGTAAAAACACAACCAGACCCTATCCCGAACAATAGACCTTGAACAATGAGAAGTTGATGATACGTGCTACAAAAGCTGATTCCCACTTGACAACAGACGATGATAATTGATCCGGACCATACCAATTGACGAGTATAGCCTTTCTCGTTCAATGAACCAATCGGAAGGCCCTGAAGGGGTTGGTCAGTCAGATGGAGTTCCAGTTCAGCGTCAAAAGGACAGCTCACCAGAAAGAACAGCAAGCAATATTGTAGTCCACCTATCCATGCAATAGAAGAAGCAGATTGATCCGATAGAAGCACCCTTCCGTAGTATTCTTGAAAGACCTATGGGTGCAAGATGGATTGATATCAGGAAGACAGAGAAACAAGAGCAGAGTTGACCTGACCTACACCAAAACTTGTAGTGAGACCGAATGTTGTCGTCATCGCACCGCAGCAGCCGAAGACCACTAGCCATGCTTTCAGACTATCTAGTTCAACGTGCGCTGGGTTCGTGACGGACGATACTTCTAACGCGATACTTGCTTCTACACCACTTTCGACCTCCACCTTGGGATCATTACTGCTGCCCTCGCCGTTTCCAGCAACTATCGACATTCTTGATCAAAATTTTTGACGCCCCTAAGCCTTGTGAAGCAATGATACACTTGGGAATGTTCCAAAGATCGCTTTTTCATCTACTTGTCCTATATCTACAGGAAAAATCACCATTGCAACAACCGCCGATCACCAACTCAGCCAAGCAACTGGCGGGGAAAATCTATACCCGATGATCGGTCCGACCATGACTTTGTTTCGTTGACACCGGTCACCGACGTATCAGGTCACCGACGTCTACGGCACCGCTATGTAATGTAATCAACCCAAAAGTGAAACTCGAAGATAAGAAGGATCTTGGAGAATTTTTACCTTAAAAAGAACCCACCGAAGGTGTCAAAGGAATGCTTTTACTCCATCATCCGCACGTTTTCGCTCTACTTTATACTTTTCCGGCATGTCTAACACCATAGTAAACGATGCCAGCGGCTCGAAATCTTACGATAACGATACCAAAGACGGTGCTCGAACACCCACTACCCACGAAGTACCTTCGATTGAGAACAACGCAGACGCCCTGTTTAAAATTAGTCCTCTCTACAGGATCCTACCTTATGGATATTCTCGAAAGCGGATGATCACCCGAGGAGGTGCAAAATTCATGAGTGCCGTCTCACTTCTCATGGGTGGTTTGACCCTGTATGTTTCGGCCTACAACTTGTCTTCATGTAAGCTGGTTGTTTTTTTGGTATATGAGAACTGTGTCCCCATGGCAAATTGACTCACCACTTTGGTTCGCACAATAGATGGTTCGGTTTCGACCAATGCAGCGCTGGATGCTATGCTTAACACCTCCGATACGACCATCAGCTCCCGATTACTTGCAGCTAAACAAGGTGGTATCACCTCTATCAATTCTTTTGTGCGTGATGATGCTGATTTTGGCTACGATAGATTGGCTGACCTTCGAGCTTTCTAGGGAATGATTGTTGGTGCTCTTGCTGGAGGATGGCTCACTACTTCTCTGGGTAGGACCAAGTCCATATCTACTGCTTTGGCTATCGGTTGCTTCGGTATGGCATTACAAACTGCTTCTCAAAATCTGACTTGGTTCTTGATCTCGCGATTCATCACTGGATTTGTAAGTCTTCATTCCCGGCGAAAGATCTATGCAACAAACCGTGATCAATCACTGATCTCTCTTCCAGGGTATCGGCATGTCCGACTCGTGAGTTGTGCTCGAGAGGACTTTACTTCACCAGACTACGCGCTTAGGTCTGACTCGCTTCCCTCTGCAGAACTGTCCCTACATGGATTGCCGAAATATCTGCTACTGCTGTTAGGGGCGGTTCAATCGCTTTAGAACTCTCTTTCGCTGGTATCGGTATCGCGTCCGCTTATTGGCTAGGTGTGAGCATCTCCGGCCAATCCAGTGTCACTTTCCTTGTCTGACATCAATCCTCCTGTTCATAGTATGGTCTTAGCTTTTCTAGCAATTTACAACTCGGATGGAGATTCATCATCGCATATCCTCTTGTCGTCTACCTCCCCGTCTGCATCTTCTTCAGTTTCTTACCAGAATCACCCAGATGGTTAGTTTCTGTTGGAATGTTTGAAGAAGCCGAATACGTTCTCAGCCACCTCCGAAAAGAAGATTCAAGCCAGGAGTTGAAAGACATTATTGCTTATTGTGGTGAGGATCTCGCATATTTACTCACCCTAATTGATATAAAAGATCTCCCTAATGCCGTTTGCATATCTCAGAAATGCAGCGACAAAACAACGCTCAACACGGTTATCTAGCCATGCTATTCAAACGAGATCACGAGAACACCCGAAGAAGAGCATGGCTCACTATCCTTCTTCAATTCATGGCTACCTTTTTCTTGGCTTATGGCATCGGTGAGAATCATATTGCGCTCGCTTGGTGCCTGAAGTGTGCATGGCTGATTCAAGTTCCATCAGTCGTCGCATATGCTAGTACAGTTTTAGGCTTCGCTGGCTACAGTGCTCACAAGACAACCATTCTCGTCGGATGTAATGCTATCAACTACCCATTGTGGTTCTACGTTGGTGTATCATTGACAGATAGAGTTGGTCGTCGAGCTCTATTCATCGCTGGTTCGACTGGTGCTGGTGTCCTCATGATGATCCTTGGTGAGCTGCCTTGTGATCGCGTCATCATGATTGCGCTGACTTTGGAACACAATCGACAGGTGCTCTGTCAAAGTATATTATCAGACAGAATGGTAATGCCAGTTCGGCTGCCGGCAGTGCCCTTGTAGCTGTAAGTTTCGATTTTCTCGGGTCTACCTCCATTTGGGCGGTGCAGACGATATTCGGTCGACTGATCGATACAATCTGCCAGTGTGTCTTTCTATACGCTGCCTTTCACGGATTCTCTTGGGCGTGTGTAGGATGGGTTTATCCTGTTGAAATATTTCCTCGTCAGTGTCCAAGCTGTTTATGACAAACGCCAGAGACCATAGGCTAACCCGCTGTGCCCAATGTCGCAGAGGCGACACGGTCCAGAGGGGGTGCGCTCTCAATTGCCAGTTTCTCTACAGGTTTCACTTTGTTGACCATGATCGCTCCGTACATGTTCACTTCAATCAATGAAAACGTCGTGAGTATCGAGTGACTTGCGTACTTGTGGAGTGACGACTAACGAAGATGGTTCCTAATCCCCAGTTTTTTGTATTCGGTTCACTCACTCTACTTTCAGTTCCAATTGTATACTGCTTTTATCCTGAAACTAGACAGAGAACGTTGGAAGATATTTACCATTTATTCACGGGACCTATCTTTGTTTGGCAAGCCGAAAAACATTATCAAAATGTTTTAGAAAGACAAAGACAAGAAGGTGAAGTTCTCGCTGCTTAGAATTGAGAAATCAAACAGCGGAGCTGAATAACTGTATGGTGTTGTTCTCTTCAGGGGAGAAGGGGGGACGGGGAGGGGGAGAGGATCATCAGAGATTCGTTTCCGGGATTCTCTATAATCGTGTATGTATATATGATAGGTTGTTAGGGGAAAGCTTTCGCCTTTATTAGCATATAGTACGGTTCAATGCTTTATGTTTCTGCTTATGTATGCTCGACATCTGGCCTCCATCGTTACCACAAAGGGGTGTCCCATAGATTGCCTAAACTGAGGTTCATTGTCTGGTCGGACTTCGCCAAATGATGTGAATATCTGCTCCCGAAACAAAAATCACGAAATGTGATCGATGAGCTAAGATCTGGGAAGAGGTAAAGAAGCAAGAAGTGCAAAAGGAAGAGGGTGACAATATAATTATCCGTAATTGCTATGGATTTGCCGCGTTGCTTCGCTTGTTGGCTCGTGGGACAGCGAGAGAGTGAAGTCGCACTAAAATAGAGATGTATGGATAGTCGACAGTCTAGCTCACATTGTATTCGTCATGATGTCAATATTGAACTCAATCGAAGCTGATATATCACTAGCAAGCTTTCATACCTATCTTTCCTTGTCATACGCGGGAATCATTCGTGCATCAATAGCGGGCAAATGCTACCATCACTCACAACATACATTTTGATTGCAAAATTCTCGCTGAGACCGTGCCACGCTCCCCTCCCACTCAACCTCATGTCAGCTAACGGTTTTAGGCCATGATACTTCCAATACGTCCAACTTAGTTGCTATAAAAGGGGTGAATCGTGATGCAATTCTCCGCTTACACGTTGTCAGCGGATATGGTACTGCTAGTCGATGCATGCACTCGTCATTTGGCTCACATAGACCAGACGCAGGACGATCACATACAGGCTCAATGGTCTACATGAATGCATATAGCCGCCGCAGACAAGACACGACCAGCAGATTCATCGGCGAAACTCGGTTGACAACTCCGATCGGGGTCGCTGCCACGTGCAAGCCATGTGACTGCTCGGGATTTACCTGTTGAAAAAATCGAAAGCGAGAGAAAAAGATAGATCTCAGTGGTAGCGCAGAAAGATGCAAACTACGTCTGCATCATATACGTGGCCGGATATCAATGATTCACCTTCCTGTATATCGCAGGTGTATCATAGCCCATAGCTCATCATGTCAGACCAAATGCAGCAGCAGCAACAGCCTTCTGGCCAGGCTGATGTAGCTCGAGATGTCGCTCAGGTCAATGGTGAGGAAAAGGTAGAGGATCAACCTGAAGCTGTTCGTTGTAAGTGATAATGTGTTATAATCTCTATTCGTGCTCTGATTTGGTCATGATGCATCCTCCCATAGTACCCCCTCTGGCTATCCGATTTCCAACTCCAACATGTCCTCGTACGGTGCCAAAGCCCAAGGACTCTTCGGAACCCCGCGATAGACTGACCATCTTCCCTCAACCTACGGAGACCATGCAGGACATCAAGCTGCTGATCAACGACTGGGTTGGAGCATACTGGCTTGGACCATACTCTCTCAGATTACCGTTCGTCAAGGGCGATGACGGAAGAGGGAAGATATTCATCAAAAAGGAAGATCTTAGCGAGATTAGGGCAGGAGAGAGATTGAATGAATGGTTGGAAATTCAAGATGCTTTTGCCCACCTCGAGGAGGATGGTGAGAGGGTATTGGAGGTTGTGAAGGGTGAGCAACATGTGCTTCACGCTGATTTCCTTGTGCTTGCCTAACCTCGCATTGTCATTGATCCCATAGAACCTTACGGAGAATTCACCGCTCGTCAATCTGTCCTCCGAATACTTGAACTGATCGCTCCGACTGGTACCACCGCCAATACGACAACCGCTCCCATCGCCCTTCAACCTGGATCCACAATCTTCGAATCTGTCCGTGATGGAGTCTTGTCGTCAGGTGGTGAGACCCAGTATGAGGAAGTAGAGGTATCCTTGCCAAGTGGACGAAAAGGTAAAGGAGGCAAGAAGGAATTGGTGAAAGTGAAAAGAGCTGTTTCCAATGATAAATTACATGCTTTTTCAGATTGGAAAGGACCCGAAGGATGGACATCAACGAAACTTGGAGAATTACCTCTCTCACAATCGCCTTTGGAAGTTCTACCATGTTTGAAATCTATCCAGATCTCCCCTTTCAATCCTCCACCACCACACTTGCGTCAATTAGGTCATCAATTATACCTTCAAGTCGCTTTGTTAGAAGGTGAAACCGTTACGATCATCTGTACTACTAGAGGCTGGTATGTTTCGAAATCGAATGTCAACCAATTCGATCCTTCCACCAGAACAGATAACAATGGCCCAAACCCTTCACCTACTCACTCCTTGATCGACTTGTTACATTCCTTGTCGCCTCTCTTCTCGGAAAGGCTATTCAAGTTGTCACCTCTATCTACCGAACCACCTTCTCTCGACCCCATTTCGACTGTCGCTATTCCCCAAGCTGAACCTGCTTATCCATGGTTAGCCAACATTCCTAAACCTGCCACCTCGGCCGAAATCCTTAGAACCCAACTAGCGTTCTTACACACCGGTGCTTATGGTGCTGATAGTATCGATGCTGCTAGAGATTGGAATGAGGAAATACAAGGCATTAGAGAATTGCCCAGAGGATCGATGCAAGAGAGAGTATTTAGAGAGAAGATGTTACAGAAGGTATGGGCGGAATTTGATCAAGCTGCTATACGAGCGGTGCAAACCGTCTCAAGAGGTGATATACCTGCCATCAACCCATCTGAAGATCCTAAAGCTCACATGTATCTCCAATCCAACATCTTCATCACTCAGGGTGACTCCGATGCCCTCAACGCTTATGGCCACTTGGGCGGTGATGCAGCTATGCGAATCTCCCATGGAAAGGACGCAGCCGGTGTCAAGTTGTTGAATAAACTGGACGTTGACGGTCTGTACATGCTTGGGCACACCATCGTAGATTGGCAAGGTAAACGATGGATCTGTCAATCCATCTTACCTGGTATTTTCTCCAACCGTAAGAAGGAGGAAGAAGAGGGAGATCAAGAGTCCAACTCAGCAGAAGATGGTGAAGCCCAGAAGAAGGAAGATTGGGTCAAAGTTGGCGATTCGCCTACGAAAGCTTCTGCTGATAAATCTGTGGATGTCGGAGAAGCTGGCCAGACGGACGTCGAAGGTGAAAACGAGAATCCAATGATGATCTACGGTATCGATTCTGAAAACCCCACTTCAGTCCACTGGGACAAAGCTACTCATAAATTGATGGCTACGGTTGGTCAAGCGCAAAAACTCGCCGCTCACAAGATCAAGGACGAAAAGGGCGTTGAACATGAATTTTACGCTAGTTCAGAAGTGAAAGGATTGAAGGGTACAGATGGAAGGAGGTATCTTCTTGATGCTCAAAGACTATCGCCTGTCGATATTGAATGGTTGGAGAAGGATTATGACATTGAAGGTGCTAAATACCCGCACAGATTGACGATGCTTAGACCCGAATTGTTGGAAACTTTCTGGGAGTCAGAGTTGAAGCGATGGGCTAGAGGTGTAGCTGAGAAAGCTAAAGCTAAACAAGATGAACAAGCTTCGAAAGACAAAGCGCAAGAAGCTGGACCATCGACCACCGACGAGGATAAGCCAGAAGGTCAAGCTCCAGATGAATCGTCTACACCTAAAGAAGAACAATCACCTGCCGCTGAAGCCGCGGCTGCCCACAGAGCGGAGGAAGAGAAACCTGTCGATGCTAGTATGATCGGCGATATCAAGCAATTCGAATTGAAGTTCAACCCAGATGCTTTCGTGGATCAGATCCCATCGAAAGATTCTACTATCTCAGATGATCAACCTTTCTTACCGTCCACTATCACCGATGAGTCTGATCCGTCTGTCAAAGCTGTACGAGATGCTTCTGTTTTCCTCAGATCCATCGCTATCCCCGCCGTCGTTTTGGATGTTCTTACCGGCAACACTTCGGGTCTCATGGATGGTGCTTCCTTGACTAAGCATTTGCATGGAAGGGGTATCAACATGAGGTATCTGGGTCATTTAGCCAACACCATCAAACAGTTCTCTGCTGGGCCAGAGGGTGAGGTCAGGAAGGAGACTGGTCATCTTGCTGCTTTGAAGGTGGGTTACGTTTTGATGTTACCGCTTTCGGGTTGAACCACTTGGATATTTGGTATGATGAATTAAACTGATTCCCTTTCCAGGCAATCGTCCATCAAGAGATGATATTCCGGGCATGCAAGCACATCCTTCGAACCCTGATCTCCAACCTTCAGCCTGAAACCACCACCTACGCTGTCTCTCACTTTTTGAATTGTCTTCTCGGTTCTTCGTACAACTCTTCGCCTTCAGCCATTTTCAACCCAATCGGTATCTCCGACAGAGAAGAGCAACCTGAATATACCAAACTTACTCCTGAATCATTACGAAAGGCTATAATCGATGCAGTCAAACTTAGATTCAGGTTCACTGTGGATGAGGCTCATTTTGAAGAAAGCTTGAAGAAGAGACAATTGCTTAGAGAACTGGCTGTCAGATTTGGTATACAGCTCGCTCAGAGGGATTATGTCTTTGACAAAGATCAAGACTCATCTTCGACCGAGGACGAGAAGGACATCAAACAGTCGAAAGACAAGAAGAACAAGAAGAACAAGGCACCTGTACAAAAGAGACTGAACACCTTCGAGCCTGAAGATATATTGACACTTGTCCCTGTGGTCAAATCCACTGCTCCTACTGTAAGTACAATTTGAACACCCGTCTACATACCGATACGGAATCACTAATTCTCGTCTTCCATTAGGTCACCGTTGCTGAAGAAATACTCGAAGCCGGTCGAAACACCATCAACCGAGGCTCTATCGACCTTGGTCTTGAGTTCATGCTGGAAGGATTACAATTGTACGAGAACATTTACTCGGTCATCCACCCTGAGGTAGCCTCGGTATACAACCAGTACTCTCAAGCGATCCATCAATTAGCACGATTGAAGATCCAACAAGTCGCCGCTCAAGCTGCTGCCAACCCAGAGGGAGCTGCTGATCCAGAGCAGCCATTGGGATTGGACATCTCCACCGCGCTCAGATTGCAAAGACAAGCTGTCATCGTCGCTGAGCGAACACTTGGTGTTTATCACAGCGAGACCGCTGGATATTACTTCAACCTCGCCATGTTGGAGAATCTTGAGGGTAATCCCCAACAAGCTCTCAGATACTTCAGACATGTTTTGAGACTTTGGGATGTCATTCATGGACCTAATCATCCGGAGATCAATACTGTTTTGGTGGGTCTTACCAGATTCTGCACTGCTCCGTTCGTCTCGTTTCATCATGCCATATGCTAATGACTTCTGACACTACAGAGTAACGCCGGAGTCGTCCTCCAAGCAATCAACGAGACCTCCCTCGCCCTTGTTCTTCAACAACAAGCTTATGATTCCACCTTATCTCTTTTCGGGGACTCCCACATACAAACGGGTCAGGTTCTCCACCAACTCACTCAATCTCACTTCCTCGCCGGAGACATGGCTGCAGCCTTATCCACATCGGAGAAGGCTCTTGACATCTTCAGTGCTAGATTAGGTGAAGAGCACTCGCAGACTCAGGAAGTCAAGAAGAACGTCGAGCTACTCAGAGCTGTCATCGACAATGTTGAGAAGCAAAAAGAGAGGAATGAGCAATTGAAGAAGGATCAACAAGAACGATTGAAAGCTGCCAAGGAACGAATCCAACTTACTGGTGGAGGTATAAAGGGCAGAAGGATTGGTAGTACCCTCGCAAATGGATCCAGTTCAGGTGGAGTACGAATCGTTGACCCCGCTACTTTAGCTGCCGCTGCTGCTGCTGCTGCTGCTGGACATTCCTTAGATGCTGGTGGACAACCTGCTGCTGCCTCCGCTTCGTCGGCCGAGGGAGAAGGACAAATGGCCGAAGGATCGAACATCGGTACTAGGGGTACGGAAAGTGTCGAAGAGTTGGTAAGGTTCATACAAGGTCAACAACAGCCGAGTGCTTCGGCCGCTAGGAGAGGCAAAAACGCTTTGAGGGGTAAGAGAAGAACAGGGGCTAAACGATAGATCGAATCATTGTGAGAGGATGAAGGGTATGATGAAGGACGATGCGGATGTTTGCATGATAGGGAGTAGACCTGGTCAATTAGGTAGTGGTAAACAGAATACAGGAAGTAAAAAGTGAAAAGTCAAAAGGTAGAAAGAGAAAATACACTTTCTTTAGCATGGTCGACACAACGCATATCCATTCATAAATGAACATATCATATACACACCCATCACTTCTTTGATTAACATCATCAGTAGTATGGTCCAACAGTCACCACTCTTCATATGCACGGAAATCAATGATTTGAGGACAATCCTCTTCAGTACGAGTAGTGCTCAGACGGTGTTTGTGCAGAATATCCTCAGTAACTCAGTGGAATCTAATGATCCTGCACCCGAGAGCTAGCTCAGCAACATATCGTCAAACCATGCATCCAGCTTCACATTCTTTCATCTCTCTATAGCCATACTGAAAAGACGCTGTAAACCTATACGAAACTCCATCATCGCAATGTTCATCATCGGGTCCATATGAATCTGTCATCGCATCTATTTTCCAAGCGAATATACAATGTACACCTGCGAGTGTCTTTGGATCAGCGACATATTCGAGAAGTGGTGAGATGCAGCACTCACTACCCAAGCAGTGATTGTCAAGGCAACGAGTTCGCCCATGACGATCCACATACCCCACTTAGACGGCTTCCATCCAGGCAGAACAACGTTGTTTGCCAGTGCTGCTTCCCGAATTGCGACTCTCTCCTTCTCACCTTTACGGAGTGAGTTAGCCAGCCATTTCCCATCCAGCCACGCGAAGAAAAATCCATAAAGTATTTGTAAGGATTTGTAAGCCATCAACAAGTAGATCACATTGTCGTAACTGTTGGTGCCCGACAAGTCTTGCTACGCGTCGATGAAGGTGATTTTCAGCGACCATTCAAAGATCTCAATGAAGGCGAGGTCTAGTTCACTCACAATGGCACCAGCTGCAACGTCAAAGACGATGATCCCACCGTTACCAAAGGCCTTCCATATCCCGATGGCCGTTCCCAGCATGTCTGCATCGCCAATCATGACTGGGATCGAAGCGGAGAAGGGAATAGCATAGGTGGATAAAGCAAAAGAGCCGAGGATGATAGGTCCGAGAGGATGAACTTGGGTAAGGCCGATGAGGCCTATCACGATCACGTACATCATCGCGGTCCACGAGACTAGATCGAAACGGTCAACGAAGACTAGATAGGTATCCCCGATGAATCGACCTACTGAAGTACATTCGCATTCCAAATCTATCGATGAACGCCCCGACCAGGGGAATCATGACGATGGGCACAACACTTTGAAGACTAGAATTGTAACCCGCAGCGAGTTTCGAGGTGCCTCGAGTCTGCGTTTGGATATCTGCCAGGTTGCTACTGTATACACCAACAACCGAGGTCTGGAACAATTGGATGCCTGCAAAGAGCCAAAAGAATCGAGGGCTGGGAGGATAGTCAGCGACGGAAATATCAACCAATCAACCTTCACTCACATCTTGATATCTTGTTGAACTCGATGGCCTTCCTTAAAGCCCCTTCTTTCCTCGCCGCGTCTTTCCCGAGAGGCGGTCTGTACTGCTTGGGTACTCTCCTTTCGTATGCCCAATACATGATGCAGATGATAAGGTTGGCTACTGTGGTAAATGCGGGAATCCTGAGAAGCTGTCATGAGCTTGGTCTCATACACAATGTGCACATCACTCTTACCAAAGCGCCCAACCCCACCAACCGTTGATCATACTCATTGGGACTGCCGTACTTCTCGAAATCACAGATATTACCCTGCTCCACGCCAGGTCGACTCCGATAGCAAGGGCTAGATTGCTTCCGCGAAACCAATGAGTATATAGCTTGAGCTGAGCAGATTCAATGACTGTGTCGATTAGCTATGCGTTATCGTATTCATGGACCCACCCATTGATCCGAAGCCCATCAAAATTCGTCCTCCCACTACTAAGCCGAATCGTGATGTGTTCGAACCAGCGGCAGAGATAATGGCTCCGAGCATGATGAAAGTACTACAGATGATCGATGCGCTATCATGCCAGTCAGCATGACCCTGAAGGTGCTATAGACTTACTATGTAGCACCCCAGTAATCGATACCCAGCCCCCCAATCACAGGCAGAATCGTGTTGACCAGACTTGATGCGGACGAGATTGCTCCATATTGCGCATCTGTACCTAGTCAGACAATCACCTTCTTGAGTGCTACTCACTAGTGACCTTGAGCTGCTCTCGGAATGTAGACTTCAACGGACTGAGAGTGCTCTCGGAGAACGAAGAGCTGGTATTGAAGAAAACCACCATGGAAAATGCAATCAGACGGTACTTGAGGGGTATGAAGCGACTTGGAGATGGGCCTTCTTCATCTTGCTCCTCCCGAGGAAGGGTAGGTATGGAAGCTAGATCTCTGCCTTTCTCGTTATCGACTTGGTTGTCTGATGCGAGTCCTGTTCTTTCGTTGACGGACATCTTGGAGAGGATCGTATGGGGAGCACCGAACAGAGGGATCTGGGAATACTCTCGGGAGGCTTATTTATATTCTATAGGTGGGAAATCTACCTCGGACTCGTGTTGGGTGTACTTGGCATCCTCGTTCGGCCGCATCTTCTCAATCAACTAGATCAAATGATCCTCGGGATCAAAGTTAGCGTCAATAACTTTTCGAGGAATGCAGCTTCTCCTCCCTTAGCACTGCTGGACATCGGAACATTTGTGATAAGGATGTATGAGTCAGCAACCACGATCAAATCCGAGAATTTCGGGTCCGATAGCCAGTGATACAATCAATGGTCTTTAGACTGTTTCTCGACTTCCTGTATTATTGAGGTGCCTTGGGTCTTGCTGTCGGGCGTCGATATGGCGGATTTTCAGTCGGATGCATAATGCTCACCTGAGCAAAGAAGAACTGTACAGTCTGTCACCTAGGATGCATTGGGGCTGAGCAATCGAGATCATGGTATCTGTGTTTTTTGTGCGCGCAAAATTACCCGTTCGGTCACTTAGAGACGCCCCAATCCGCAGCTATGGGGGCACTTCATGGTCGACTGAAGAGCAGATCCCGTTCCCTTCAGTCGTATTCGAGACGATGCAGTAGCCGTAACTTGTCAACCAAATGTGACTCTGAATACTAAAACATCGAACGCCCAACGCAGAGTTCATCATTGTCAAACAATCGCCAAGCAAACCATCCTCACAGTAATCTGGTCATGAGGAGCGTCGATTTCTTCTTCAAGCAGCTGGTTACGGGCGCTCGACGGCGTTACTTCATGCGCGACAGTGAGTTGTACCTCAGCGAGGCGCGGGTCCCGGACACCTAGATGGAAGGCTTCTTGAAAAGTCGGACACCTAAATTAATTGACGACAGGAACGCGACGTGACTCCCTCCCTGATGGAATAGGGGTGAAAAGATGCAGAACTGATTTTGATTTGCGTGCTTTGATCACCGTCTGGCCATTTCTTGTTTGGAGGTTGCCCAACAATTGGTGGGAATTGAGACTGGGTGAGCTTCCCCATTGTCAGCTTCTCATCATCTGTCATAGTGTACATCAGCTCGAAACTCATATTTCTATCATACCTCGCCAACGTCCAGATTATTATTGTAAAACCTGGATGAGACTCTGCATTTTACGATCGGCATGAATAAGCTCCCTGTTATCACAATCGGTTTCAACATTGCTTGAGCTCACGACTTTTTGGTTTCCGGACGACGACGGTGGTGCAATCATCATGCATCTCTTCCTCTGTGAAGGGCGATGTAGGATTCGAGTCACATGTCACAACGGCCGCGTCACCATTGAACGACAAGATGGTAATCTCCGTAAACGTCATCGAGATTCCCTCATTCCCTTATCTCGATCGATCTGAGATCGTCATCCTGTCATCATCTCATCGTGGTTGGTCCAGTGAGAAATAGATATACAAGTACGATGGGATATCTTAGACTGACCTGACATTACGAGTAATGCCTGTATGTACATATCTATATTCAAGCGACTTGATTCTTGACACTTTGTCCTTGAATGTCAAAATCGACACTTGTGACGCATCATGCCCGTATCAACTCGTTCTACCGCGTCTGGCAAAGCCGAGGAAGTCGCTCATGAATCCTCTCAACTTCTTCAAGGCCAAGTCCCAGGACACGACGATCTATCGGCTGGTCATCCAATTCATCCTGCAACCGTCCATTGGCCAATAGCTTTCCTGACAGCTTCTTTCGGTATATCCACTTTGGATCTTCTACCTCTCTCTATCTATCCTACTTCCGTTCTCCCTCCCAGAGCAACCTTATCGACCTTGGGATTTTACGCGGCTGGTGCAGGGGTCGTATCAGCTCTACCTGCTATTATTACTGGTGCAGGTGAAGCATATGAGCTCATCAGGAAGGAGTACTTTGAGAAAGGACAAGATTGGTCAAAAGTTGTCGATTCGGCTTGGAATATGCGTGACAATGGAGGTAGGAAAGTGAAGATGACGGTTAAGCATGCTAGTATGAACGATATGGTGGTGGCACTTGCAGCTCATAATTGGTGAGTCAGTTTTGCATCAAAGAAGCATTCCGTTCTCGAGGTGTTCGTTCATTAGGTTTCGTTTCGCCCCTCGAAATGATCACATACTGATGATAGTCGGATCTTCTTCCGGGTATACAGGTACAGAGGATGCTATTACCCCGGCGAACCTTTACCCCAGACTACGACCATACTCAATGCGATAGCATTGCCGGCGTTGTTGTATTGTGAGCAATCTTGCATTACGAAAAAGTCATCACAGGAGAGAAATCTGACGCCCTTGTGTCTCTGTAGCGGCTATGCTTGGTGGTAGGTTGGTGTATGAATATGCAATGGGAATTCAAAGACAAGGTCATGGCAAGGAAGTGAAAGAGAAGGGCGAGTAGGATATGGACTTGGGAGAAAGATGGTTCTCTATAAGTCAGTGTTTGTGTATTTGTAAGTGAACCAGACGTGTATCTGTATGCGAGATGATTGTACTCTACGATAGCGGTATTGCATGGCTGTTGACTTGTATCAATGCATATGCTACATTCGGTTGTTATTCGCTACATCTTCTATGGAATGGTTGACCAAATAGAAGATACTCGTGCTTACCTCGTATCATTTTGATGATAGATAATGGGAAACGAATCGAGTACTACTACCATCTCAGAGTCCTGAAACGTTCTAGGTCGTTTACTCGCATACTCCACGTCTAACTCTTGTTCGAAGCGTATCTACTCTTCTCCCTGATCTTGTGACCACTATCGAGTGATAATGGCATCAGCACATCAACTATGAGATAACTTCGAAGGTGAAAAGCTTGATCACTCACTACTTGATAAACAAGAAAGGAGCAGGCACGAAAAGACATGCCAAACCCCCCAGCAGACTATTCCCACCTCCTATACCCAGATGCTTGAACAAGGCATTAGCGAATAGGGGGAAAGCGGCACCCCAAGATGACCTGAAGAGGTCATTGAGGGTGAAGACGGAACTGATCTCTTCGTAGAATACGTCTCCGAAATAGGCAAAAATGCATCTAGATCACATCTAGTCAGCTCCGGATGTCAAATAATGGTTTACAAGAGCGAGTTCACGCGACTTACTGGAACAAAATGAATGCGCCTACGCCAAAGAAGCCGGTGAATATTGTTGGGACGATCCAGTGGACTGACTCGTATTGACCTGACCATCCGAACCTGACCATCCGAAGCCGAACATTGCTATCGGGATACAGACGGCAGCGATGGGAGCAGGATATAATCGAATTTCTGGACATGGGATCAAGCCATCTGCGCAATGACATCCATCAATCAGTACTTGATCGCTTGAGCAATTTTATATAGCTACTATTGCGGATATAGGTCACTCACTGTTTGCGTCGAAGATCGGTTCTAGATACACATGAATGTAGTAACAGAATACAGCACAGGCTGCCCACGCCCCGACGAATATACCCAAGAAGCTGAAGCAAGGGTGAACATGGTTTCCTGTGGAGACAACGGGGAGATGCTATACTCACGCTGTACCAGATTCACCAGGGTTGAAACCGTGGACTCCCATATATACTGATGGAAAACTCTCGAACCAGATGTAGAGAAGACCTGTTTACCATAGGTTTCGATCAGGTGATGTGATGATGGAAGCAGTCGAGTTGTGGGACTCACCATAGATAAGGGCAAGATAAGTATTGTAGACCAGTAGAATTGGATCGAAGAACAACACGAAAGGTTTAATCAGAGCTTCATATACAACCCTCCCACCAGATAGATGGCTTGAATAAATCATTGCTTGAGTTTTAAGGTCGTTGTTTCCGGTAATCCTTCTGAGCCTTAACATTCGCCTATGTAGGATCTGAAAGTCATGATAAACAATTAGCGAAGCCACTAAAGCTTGAGTATCGGTGCACTGACATTTTTACCAGAAGTTTCAGGGAAAAAGATGCAGATCAACAAGAAGCATCCTCCAGAGAGCCATACGAGGACCCTACATGTGTATAAAGTAAGCTCTGATTCTCATATTTATCTGCAGCCATATTTTGTGCTCACCATAATGGCCAAGTCCATCCTTTAGCTTGATATGTAAATCCTCCTAGCAGAGGTCCTATGACTGGACCACAAACCGCGCCACAGCCCCATACACCGATAGCATATGCCAGATGTTTGGGTTTGAACATCTATGAAGGATGTTGATGCGTCAGCTGATGATTGTGGGCCGGTGGGATGGGTAATAAAACTCACATCTCCCATGGTTGCCCCTCCGACTGCTAGAGCGGGACTACCGAAGAATCCAGCAAAGAACCGCATCGCGAGTAAGGTGTGGATATTCTGCAGAGGCAATCAGCTGTAAACTCAAATGTTTATGGTGACTCTTGACCTACATTGGCGTAGATTGTTGGGAATTGCAATGCGACGAAAATGAAGAGTGTAGCGACATCTGTATGGTCATTCGTCATTCAGCCTTCCGTCCTTTGGCGATAACTAGGTTGACAACAGGATCCCTCACAGACGGGCATTCTTTCTACGTTTGACAGTTCGGCGATTGGAGACCATAACATTGGACCAATACCATAACCGATGACGAACGCTGTCAATCCTACTAAAGCGGTTGTCTGAGATACAGTAAATTGTTAAATGATCCCTTCTATACCTGCTGAGTATATCGATGAGCCGATGTAGACTGCGAAAGTAAGGAAAGAAATCTGCAAGGCGACGAAGGTCTCGTATCGGGTCGACCAGTTGTAGCTGTATGAGTATGAACATGTTGAAATTAGCTATGACTGACCTGCAATATGGCAGGTGAAAGCCAGAAATGAAAGGGGTTCCCAAATATATCTTTGTGAAGAGGAGCGATGATGCTCACGGGTTCTCAGGATCATCGTCACCATACCAAGTAACCAAGTTTGGATCTTCCTTCATCCCTTCTTCAGCCTGCTGTTCATTATTCGCCATTCCAGTATTACTACTGTTGTTGTGCTCTCCTACCGCCTCCTTCCCTCTTCCCTTTTGCAGATCTTTGATATGATCTGGGTTTCCCTCTATAATGGTCTCATCAGAATCTGATCGTCGAGGTGGATTCGTCTCCTCTACTATTGTAACGTCATCGTTTGAAGCAGGAGTTTCATACCTCGACACCCTACGTGATTGTGTAGGTGATTCCTTCTGCCGTCTAGCTATTTCTTCTTTGGTATAACGCTCTGGACATTCGATCTCATCTTGGTATTTCAGCAGTCTATTACCTGATACTAAGCGTATGACTGTGCCCACCAAAGTGGTCTGAAATGCGTTGTAAGGCATGGCGAGGATTGTCTATATACTGCGACAACCGTGGGGATTTGTAATCGACCGTGGTACCGAGTCAGCGTGAAAGGTGGAAAAAAAGGAATAGCCCGCTGAAGGAACGTCCACTCGGTAGAGGTGATTACACGTACACAAGCGAAAGGTTTATCCCAGAATCATAAGCGGTCCATATTGTCAGCATGTATTGTTATATACGGGATTCCATCACCAAATAGTGACGTCGGCGTCCGAGAGAGTTTATGATCACGTCGAAACGAGACATGCTTATTCATCTTCGTCCCGTCGGTCTTGTCTGGGTCATGTTACTATGCTGTACCGTTATCTGGTGCATCAAACGGCGAATGATCGAATTATACATACGAGCACGAGTAGTTTTTCCAATTGGCAAGTAGAGTGGAGCTGGACTGGAACAATATATCTTGGTAGGTGGAGGTTGCAGGTTGCTCGTATTAGTCAGATCGATCGGAGATCTCAGGGATAATACAGCAGGAGTGTGACGTAGATTCAACAGAATAACATCGCCGGCTTACTGGAGTATATATATTATTATTCATTCGTATGTACACGCGAAGGGCATATACATGAGCTATCATTCGGTGGACAATGGGTTCGAAGAGGCAATAAACAGTTGTGCATAAGTACCCGACACAGACCAACGAACGAGGAGAAACGCAGCAATATATATACCTGATGACCTATGAGTGGCGAATCACTCAATGTAGCTTATTGCATGGTTGTCCCTGGTGGCAGTATCACCTGTGATTTTCAGCAGTCCGATCAATACGAACAATATCAGGTCCACCTTGTTTCCCTATTGAGGAAGAGCACTTCTTGTCTCGGAATGGAAGACATGTGTCATGAGGTCCATCGAAGCAAGAATATGGTGAAAAAAGATTCCGTCCCACCTGGGATATACTTGTGAAACTGTATATATAAAATATAATCCTCCTTCCACTGTGTCAGTACTCTTCCTATCACTGGTACTTGGAAATCCATTCTAGGGTTACAAGTATGAAAGCAAGAGGCCAATACCAGATCAAAGTCGAGCTGTGTTTGGAGAGACATCCACAAAGCAGAGAGGTGAAGCTGACCGGCCACAACTTACCAGTCATTACTGGGAAAGAATCTGATAAGTAATGTCAGATTGACTTATCCCCGTTTTCCACAAACTTCACGGTATATGCGGTATACTGTATTGCAATATGCGTGTTCAGGCCTGACCTCTTTCCGTGTCTCTGAAGAAGGATAGTTCTGCTTGATCGGAGGTCAAACGAGAAGACCTCAAGTTCTTTCATGTATTCTGGTTAGGCTGGTCGAGATTGAAATTGGCCTGCGTAGTATATGGAAAAAGGTACATTGGCTTGATACAGTAAACCTCAGAACACAGGACGGACTAAGTGTATGTCTATATGATGATGAAATCTTTCAAAATACAAGGTACCGTGATGTTGTCATCAGAAACAAACTACAAACGGCACTGTCATATTATATGCGAAATGGCACACAGCCGATATTGCAGAGGGTAGAAAGATCGGGGCTCAAATTAAATAGAGGAGATACAGGTATAAAGAAATTGAAATCAGGTCATTAAAGGTCATTTCAAGTGAGGACGTTATAGAAACGGAGCGAAAGAACTCTAATCTCCTTGATAGGACAGACAAATTCGTTCCGATTAAAGAGCTAAATATGACAAGGATGTCGGGGTGGTTCCGGTGATCAAGGTCTCGATTTCCCAGCTTCTAGTAAAGAGTCGGAGGTGATTTGAGATATATGATGTCTCCAAAGAGCGTAGAATAGACAGAGAGTCATGATGATCTTGACTAGTGTTCCTACCACAATATATTAATCTTCAGTCTTCTCGTTGAGAGAGACGTCACTCACTCATACTCAACCAACCTCCTTCGTCTTTCTTTGATAACATCCACCTAACCCTTCCTCTACCTCCCTTGATAGGTGATCTAGGCTCCTTGTATGCTAGTCTTCGGCTTACTACCCTGTTCACTAATGATAATCCCCTTCGAGATTTCGGTACGGGACATGGTATAGTGGCGATTTCCTCGGGAGGGGAGTGAGGTATAACCTGAAGGTTTCGTCTCGATCGAGATATCCTCATAGACTCTCTATACCCGTCCACGCAGGCCTTCAAACACCCAAGAGAGGTCAGCATATATCCCTCTTCTGCAAAGCGGCAATATGAGGATCAGGCATTAATAGCAGACTGATCGTCTACGATTATGTATAGTTATATCACTCACCTCCATCGCATCCCACCATGTATATCCCTTTATCCCTTCAGTCGAACCTCTTCTACCAATCTCCCTCCTTCTCTTGCCATCCATCACCAATGTCGATATCATCTCTGCATAGCTGGAGGATAATTCTTGGAAGTAGGGCGAGTCTGACTTACAAGCGTGAGGCCAGGTTGTTTCCTTGGTTGGTAAAGAGAGTAATAATCCGGTTTGATCGTGGGTGACGAGGTCTCGAGTGCCTTCTGCGTCTAGTCCTACCACGGGCTGTCAATGGTTCAGGTAAGAGTCAGCACATCTCATTTGAGGTGATATGCACCAAGAAAAGTAGTGTAGAAGTAAGGGGATGGTTCAAATGGGGTATACTTACCAATCCAGATGCCAAAGCTTCCAAGACAACTTGACCGAATGTCTAAAAAGAGATCAACGAGTGATGGAATCAGCTTCTCATCTAGTAGTCATTCGCACTGCACAACGGCTTACCTCTGTGAAACTGGGGAAAACGAAAATATCCGCAGAGGCATAACATTTCGCCAATTCTTCACCTTGTCTATGACCCATGAAGGTCACGTCCCAGTTCTTCTCGGCAGAACATCTCGCTTCGAGATCGGATCTGGCTGGACCGTCCCCTACGAATACTAATTTAGGCAACAGCGAGCCTTCAGGAAGAAATTGAGCTAGGAGTGAATAGGCTGAGAGGATAAGTTGGAGATTCTTCTCCCATGATCTGTTTGCGATACTTACATTAGTATTTGGTGATTTGTGACATCTAAAATGGTACTCACATTCTACCGACATACAGTAAGACCACTTCGTCCTCATCAACTCCATGGGGAATGGACGCCCCATTGATAGGACCATTCCAAGGTGTTAAAGGAGGAGTCATCATTCCTTGTTTTTCCAAAACATACTTAGTGTCTTCCAGAAGCATCTTTTCCTTGTTCTCGGGGATACTTATACCCCAACTGGCTCTGAGTGCTTCATCTCGCTTGTGAGGTCCAAATTGACTCAAATCGACACCTCTTGGCCAGAGCCTTACCCCGTTGAACGACTGGGATTCGAGCATCGACTTTGTACTGGGACTTGGACATAGAGTGAGTAGTAACTTGGAGTAAAGGGAAGATTGAAACGCCCAAATTATCGGAGTAAGGAAGGAGAGGCCGAAGAGGGTCGCATAGGTTGCTAAGTTACTGAATAGAGCTTTTCGTAAGTACAGCGATCTGGTTGACCTTTCACATTTTCCTATCAAGAAGAATAAGTCTCACTTACGTATGATAACTAGCTACCACCGCTCCACCCAGCCCTTTACCCATCGTCGGCGAATCGCTTTCTTGGGATAACCATTTATCACCTGCCCAACCCAATTCCATAGCCAATATCGTTTGGGCACCCAGCCAGATCGGATCGACGAAATGCACCACGTCGGGCTCCCAATCCCTAATGATACTTAGGAATTTCGGTCGAAGAAAATTCAACTTCAATCCTGGGTATACCACCAATGGAATACCCAACGTGCCTACAAGTGGATGAGAAGCGTAGGATGACAAAGTGGATGCGGGACCGAGGAGGATGCATTCGTGACCCTGAGATTGCAGGTGTTCGAGTAGTCTTGAGAGGGTACGAGTTACTCCGTCCACTTTAGGTAGAAAGTTTTCTGTGTGATTGGTATTGTCATGTCAATTTGAGTACTGCTATAGCATCAAAAAATTTTAAGCCAACTTACCCGTAACAATGACGATCCTCAGCCCTTTCCTATCTCTTTTCTCACACAACCACGCCTCCCTCTCATCCTTCTCCGCCTCGCTCATCCCTTTCCTCCATATATACCTGTCTGAGATCTCGTCCTGGGCGCGTTCATCATCAGGGATTTCCTCGGGTATAGAATTCAAGTCGAAGTCCGGAATGGCAGATGACAATGGAGATGGAACTGAATCTCCATCGTATTTTGTATTCTCATGTTTAACTGGAGTTGTGGTCGGCGATTGATAGGCTTGTGATACTGGTGTTTGAGGTGGTGTGAGAGGATAGACGATGTGAGATGAGTTTCCTCTTGAATAGTTTGAACACGTCTGGTAAGATGACATTATGCGGTGGGATCTGGGTTGTGGGATAGCGATATGAACAACGTGGGATGATATGCTGGTGGGCTCTTATACTGATTATTATCTTCGAGACTCTACACAGTTCCTGACCTTCGTCTATATCGTCATAGGCCCACTCCTTTGAGCGAAGTGCCAAGGATCCATATATACGAATCACGTATGAGCTTCTTTTCCTTTCGATTGCTCTTTTCACGTCGAGATCCACAAACTGTCCGAGTCGATGGAGCTGATGCTGATACAATATGACGCAGCGTGTTTTTCACCAATATCAGACGTTAGGTAGATGTCGATGACGATGAATCCGGTTTGATTCTGTTGTTTACAGTATGCACAATTATAGTGAGAATGATATGGACCGCTGTTCAAAGATACACAAGATGAGAGTCAGTATTATAAGTGCTGATATTGGTAAGTGATAGAGTTATGACATGAATACTCGTTTGCTACCCAAGAGATAAACATCACCAACAAACCAGTTCTTAGTGATCAGTCACTAGCGCTGATCCGAAATGGAACGTTGGTCATTAACATCCCCTTGCTCCCCCGCTTCAGCATGTATCGGGGAGAGAGATACTGTATGGACATGAAACAAGTCGAGATGTGTCATGTTGATCTAGTCATGGTTGATCATCAACCTGGAATAGCCAGAGATGGGTAAAGGAGAAAGAGCACGTTCATGGTTTATTTCCTTGCCCCTTCCCGTATAGCGCTGGTTGTTCTCGGCATCAGATGATGTGGGTTGACCACTGATTGATTCGAATGAGGCTTTGGCAGATAGGAGAGATCTGATCATACGAAAGAAGTGAACAAGCAACGTGTCTGATAAGGAGGATGAGAATACTTATACTGTACTCAGTAGCTCTCAAGAGACAGATAAACGTTCGTTATCGACCATTGTTTGGTGGAGTCCCCAGAGTGCCACAAAGGGGACAAAGGACTCACCATATGAACCTATTCCCCTGACGCCTACCGGCACACCTAACCCAGCTGCCTCGTGTATAACTCCGGTGTCTAACGCCGATGGCACCAAACTCAGCTGGAGACCCTGAATCCCAACCTGCTCTCTCTCGCACATTCCACTCCCCTTCTCTGCTTTCTTTTCCCCTTCTCTCTTCTCGTCATAAACCCATAACCCATCTGGACATCCCATTAGACACTTTGAACGACAGCGACCATACTCACAGCTGTCTCTCATCGACTCACTGGCTCAGCCCACCAACCCCATAACGCAGCAGACCAATTTCCTCATACGACTTACATAGCTATTATACAACTACCATCCAACATGCAATTCACCGCCTAAGTGAACAGTCTTCGAACAGAAGAGAACCCAGTCGTCTAAATACAGGACGATACTTTACAAGTCATCAACAACCGCTTTTACTTTCAACTACTTTACCAGACCACGACCAACGAACTTCGGTTCATCAAACTCTTGCCCAAGATGTCTTGCTTCACTCAAATCCCCGCGTGTCAACAACTACAACAACAACAACCAGCCCAGCAACAACTCCGAACTTGTCAAGCTCGGTGTCCAACTCGACCCCTCCCCAACTCACTTACCTAGTCAATCGTGACCTGCAGTCCAAGGACGTTAAACAGTCTATCCAAGAGAAGACGTGAGTCATCCATTCCCTATTTCCTTTCACATACATAGCTTTTGCCAATTCCTTCTTCACCACATACAATGGTTACACGTGCTGACGATGTTTTGTCTGTTTGTCTCTCCTTTTATCTTACCTCACCTACCGTTCACCCATGTTACATCATACCGTCTTCTCTCTCCGACACGTCCATCGTCATGTATCAATCAATAGTCATCAAGAATATCTACCTACACAAGGTACACTATCATCTAGTACTCCTGCCTTCACGCCACTACCGACTCGACTCCCCCCACCTCCTATCACAACCCGACGTCACAACTTAGGTCGAGCCACCCATAAAGTCTCACTCAACGTGCAGCAACAGCAACAAAAGACGACGACCGTACTTGCCAGTTCTCGTCAACCGAGTATATCTCAGGAACACCTGTCACAGGTTCATCCGACCGAGCCTAATCTAGCTCTGAACTTTACAACCACCTCACCACCCTTACCTCTCCTTCCTCTCACGAAGCCCGATTCAATGGAATTCACTTTCGATAATCTCAACATGAACATGGGGTCAGTCGATTGGGATCAGTTCCTGGTTGATGCGGATCTTGGTGAGGCTACCAAAGTACCTCTCATGTCCAACTCTCCAGCACCATCCGATTGTCAAACTGCTACTCCCAAGTCCACCGAGTCGGAACAATCAGCTGCTCTCGACCCAGAGACTGATTTCGATTTCAACTTTGATTTCGACTTCCCTCTCCCCACTTCTGTCGGTATCACTCACCAACCTGAGGATATCCAACAGCCCACAGGCGACTTCAACTTCGACTTCACTGCTACGGCTGCCGCACCCTTGCCTGCTCCAGGTCCCGATGGCAGAGGTACGACCGATCCTACAATGACCAACACCTTTGGTCTCAGCTTTGGTGACTTCGGCCTTCACACTGATCTGGGTGCTGATGCAGCTAGTCAGTTGGGTCTTACCAATCTCCTCGGTAAATTGGGTGAACAGAAGGTTGCTCAGCAACAACAACCTTCCTTGACTTCCACTGGACCTGGTTCAGTCAATGATCTAACAGATGCGTATGCTTTGCTGGATAAGCTACTCCCATCTGCTACCTCCACGATTTCTTCACCTACTTCGATCCGACCTTCTCAGCTTTCTCTTCCACCTAGCCCACCAGCATCTACCACCCTCAAGCGAAAGTCTTCCGAGTCTGCTGTTGGGGCTCAGCCAACCAAGAAGAGGGGCCGACCACCTGGCTCAGGTTCAGTCAAATCCAAGACTATCTCTCTTCAAGGTGGCGGTTCACCATCTTCTTCCTGTGCAGACGAAAGCGAACTTGGATCTCCTACACCTGCAACCATCAAGAAGACTATCTCTGGCAAACCATCTACCGCTCGACCTAAATCCGTCGTTCCCGAAAAATTCCTCAAAGATGGTTCTGCCCAATCTATCCTGGGTATGGATATCAACCAGATTCAGTCATATCCTTCTTTCGATATGCTGCTCAAGGACGTTGCAGCAGATAAGCTCCAAGCTGCCCAGGAATTCGGAGAGAGGATAGCCGACAACCGAGATAAGGCGAAAGATGCCGCCAAGAAATCCCGAGATGAACGACGAGCCAAGATCGAACGATCTGAATACCTCGAGAAGAAGGTTGAAGATCTTGAGAACAAGCTCAGCGGTCTCACGGGAGTCTTGATGAGTTTGGTTGACAGGGGTTTGATCGGAAAGGATCAGATCGCTTCGTATCTGTAAATCAACTTTCGCTCATTCGATCAAACCATCCATCCAGTATTCCAGCATCGGTTCAAGCGGCTCCAGCCTCTAGAAGTCAAATCAACAAGTCGGGTCCCAACCTCTATCTTCACCTCTTCATTGAGTGCTGAAGACCGGTCGTAGCTTCTCACGTACCACGAAAGCTCCTCAAGTCGGACACGTATATGTTCACATACATATCGTCCAAATCCAAACAAAAAGTCAACATACCGACAACCATTACTTTCTTTTCTTCTTTCCTCTCTTTCTAATGCTTTCGATATCGAACAGATCACTCTCACCCTCTCTCCACTATATGTGTGGATATTTGACCTTTCAATAGTCTAAAACGTCCTTACCGTCTTTTCGTAGTTTCTTTCTTTTCCAGTGTCTAGTCTGATAAGTGAACTATATTCGATTCAATATTTCGTTTCCTATTTATTGGACATTATATGTTCATGTCTATACGATTGTATACAACCACACCAGGTTTATACTCTTGATTGAAGGTACCCTTTGATCCGATCTGATATATATCTTTACCTATGCAAGTATGATGAGTATGTCAGTATAAGCAGCTGCGTATGTATACGGGCCCTACCCTGTTGTGGATATGTTATGCAAGATGAGACTGATCATGACTGACTGTGACTACGATAAGGATGAGATAGATATATATGATGAGATATGCAACAGATATGAGAACTGACCTCCACTCTGGATGACCGAGGTCAGCTGAACGACGATCACGTACGATACCACATTGATTCCCATCATCATCATCATCGTCCCATCCATCTTCGATCTATGAACACTACCGATAGCTATCGTACCTAGTCGAGTAGGATCTCGAGCAGCAGTATCGCCACTCACAACCATCCCTATCACCACGCTTCCGCTCCAAACATACATGTACCAGTGTGAGAGGTGATCAACGACATAATGAGATTCTTCACCTCGTGTGAATCTGCGAGAACTCATAGATCATCTACCGATACCGATCTGGGAGATGAGGTGGGAGATAGAGAGAATGGATGGGATAAGTATGAGAAGACCTGGGAAGACCAAGATCCCGAGGGAAGGTGGAAGAGAAAAGTATGGGTGAGGAAGTGGAGCAATACTAGCAGTGGTGATGGTGAAGAGAATCAATCGCCTTTCTTTAAACGTGGACATGGTCATGGGCACGGTAGGATCGATGATGATAGTGATCACAAAAAGGAGGATGCTAAGCCGGTCGGACAGGTGAACGCCTCAAGGGGGAACAATGATGAGGGCGCATCTTTCGGTGCTGGTGATCAGTCTGGGAATGAATCATCGAGTGAGTGATGATGATACTTCACACCTTGCTATTCATTGTAGCCCCTGTTAAGCCAAAACCACATCCACATCTTGATTAGAACTATGACCATGTCCTCATGTGGTGTCAGAGAAGAGGACACTGACATTTTTCACCTCATTCCACTTTATCATCTAGAATCCCGTAATTTACTCATCCTCGATACGATCCTCCGAACAACCTACCGAGCAGGATACAACGATGCCCTAAAGATTAAACCCTTCTTACCTTATTCCGATTCCACCTCGCCTTCTTTACCTCCTTCAGCAAATTCCAATATCGGCGAGTCGACAAATCCCAACAACGGTGTATACCTCGTTGGTGGTTTGGTGGTATTGTTCACTGGAATGGTATCATACAAAACGTATAATAGGATGAAAGAGGTGAACAAAGGTTTACAAGAGGTGCTGGCTCTGGTTGAACTTACCAGGTCGAATGAAGCTTCTGCAGTGGGTAAATTGGGTAGGGAATTAATAGGTATTAAGAAGCTATTGGAGGATGGGCAAGGGAATGTCAGATCCAGAACGGAGAATGATGGGTTGACCAAAAACTCGGATTCGGATTTGTGGAAAGATGTCAAGCATCAAGCTAGACCGAATCAAACTCCTTTTGAGAATTCACTATCAATCAAATCTTCCAATACCCAACTTAGCGGGAATATTCACGAGGTTGACATCAAATTGATCTTAAACGAATTGAAGAATGATCTAAAGAAAGAGTTCAGGATGATCTCCAAGGATTTCAATGCCCAACAAGGTGATTTGGTATCACTCAAAACCGACTTGGAAGCAATTCAGCAATCTTTGGTCAAAAGCTCCTCCTCTCCCGGTATTGCTGATGGTACAAGCAAGATACTCGAAGAGATAATTAAGCTCAATACGGCGTCTCATCTACTCTCCGATAAATTATCGAATCTCAGTACATCTATGATCAAAGATATCTCCGGAGAAGTCAGCTTGACTAACCAGCTTAGTAAACAGGGTTTGAACAAGTTGGATGAGATTGGAAGTGTCTTAGAAGGGTTGGGAAGAGAGTTGAAAGAGGTGAAAGAGAAGAGTAACACTACATCAAAGGTCGGTAGACCTAAAGCCAGTTCTTCTTCTAGCTCAGGATCAGGCCTTGGTGGATCCGGATCAGTCTCTGGTGGAGGAGGAGAAAGTTCTTCAACCCAAAGTGCCGATGTTGCAGCTATGCCCGCATTTGTTCCATCCATCTCTCCAAGTCAAAGTAGACCTAAATCTGTTCACAGTGCAGGACTCGGACTTGGAATAGCAGGAGGACACAACGACGTGATGCCTCTGGGAGATATTAGGAAAGCCATCGAGGGAGTCAGGAAGTCGTACATGGATGATCAGAGCAGACAGGTCAGCGAGACTTTGGCGGACAAAGCGGATGGAAAGGAAACCAGTGCGACAACTGATATCAAAAGCACAACACCTCGAGATCAGAACGATGCTTTGGAATCATCCTCTGGTTCTGGTCTCGGACCTACCGAGGGAATCAATTTCCAAACTCCACTTGATAAAGTCAAGAATCCCTACAGAGCGAACACGAACATCGATAGCCCATCAGAAACGACCGGCAATCCTGCTACCTCCAGCACGAAGTCCCGTGCATCTGAAAGAAAGGATGACGAGGATGAAGATCCACCATCTCCCCCTCCTCCTGCGCCACCCACTCAATCAAGAGTAACTCCTGAAACACGACGAAATCGCCAATCACAACAACATGCTCATTGGTGGACTGTCCATTCGTTGCCTCATGCGCATATCAACGATCTATGGCGAATCAAGGGGTTCGGATGGTATCAACCTTCATCTTCCGCTGAACGGGAGCCAGGACAAGTGAAAAAGGATAGAAACGAAGAGGATAGAAGTATTGGTGCGTGGGCTGTTGGGAGGGTGAGAAGGAGATTCGGGGATTGGCCTTTCCACTAGACCATGAGTCACCGATGGTGGAAAAGATAAGCTGGATCAACAATTGACATGAATGGTCTTACTCGTAACTTGTAATGCTTGATCACCTTCTCGAGTGTCGGTTGTTGGTTTTTGTCCTTCTCTCCTTCAAGATCTCTTTTTGTTTTTCTCCTAACCTGATGGCTTGTTTCTCTCTATGTCCCAACCCGTTGTACACCCCTTTTCCCCTGTTATATATGTAAGTATCGCACAGTATTGTTGTCCCTCCTCGGTTGTAGATAGCTTGATCCTCACCTCTCATGCATCGTATGCTGTTGTTCTGTTGTTGTGATGCATGACAATACGATGTTCACATGAATCATACGTGGGTTATCTGACATTTCCCCCTTCGGTGCCTGAACCCGACTCTTTGTTATCTCGATGTTGAACATGTCTTTTCATTTCATGTTTGTTTCTTCTTGCTTCTTCCATCTGCACATGTTTACTGCCTATTGATCTCTGCTCCGTATGATACTCTTGCCCCTTCCCCTACCCCTGTCAGATGTCATTCCGAACTCAGCTCAAATGAGCAAGCGCATTAAGAGAGGAAGCATGAGAGGTACCTTGTCTCCGCTCGGACATCGGTGGGAACTCGAGGTTTTGGATGATTGGATTGTGAAGTGAAGTGTCCATCTCGTCCTTCGAATGACAGATATATGAGGCTGTAGTAGGCAATCCATCTTCTCGTCGGATCTTCCAATCCCTCTCATCTGGATATACTTTGTGTCATACATCTCATCATATATCCACCAATCTATGTGTCATAACTTGGTATATGCCCAAATACCTCGAATCGTTTGGTGATACCTTATATCTTAGTAACGAGGAAGAACAACAAGCTGAACTACAACAACGTGAGTCTCTAACTTTACAGTCTTTTCGAATCCGTCACCCCGAACTACACTTTGATCTGCTCTATGCACGACACATATACCTCGTTGTATGGCTGTAGCTGATTGAATATGTTCCTTCCAGACCAACCTCAACTTCCATCAAAATCCACACCACTCTCCACCCACCCTTTGGCTCAAGCTCTCTTTCAGTCAATCTACAATAAAGGCTTCGTCGACGGCGCCTCTTCAACAATCTTTCAAAGCTTATCCACTTACTTCACGTCTCACCCGATCTTAACTACTACAATGGTTTTACTTATCGGATCAGGCAGTATTGCCCTCTCCGCTCGAAGGGGAACAGGTATCAATCCGACTAAACGTCTTTTGTTCGATGCTGGATCTAATTTATCCAGATCTACCAGATCTACCAGAGAAGCGAAATTGTTCGGTACCTCCCTTCCTACCTTGGCCAGAAAACCACCTTTTTCTTCTCCTCCCGCTTCTTCCGGAGGTTTAGCAGGAGGTGATTACGATAAAGCTCTCGACAAACTTCGCGAGGACATACACGCAGCTCGAGACTTATTTGACAAGGGGGAAAAGGAGGAGTCAAAAGTCGATATCGGTACTCAACTTGAAGGTAAAGTAGATGTACGTGATGGAAAGGATCGATCTTCCGGATTGGACGGTCGGACTATGTTGGATGCCATGAGTCAGATGTTAGCTCAAATTGGAGAAATCGGGGAGGGTAAGAAGATTATCATGGATCTGAGTCCAGATGGTAAATGGAGTGATGTGAGTATTGCTCGTCCACACTGAAACGCAACTTGTTGAACATACGCTGACGAATTGAGATCCATTAGCCTAAGATCGTTGATTCGACCAGATCAGATTCGGAGATCGACGATTCTTCGATCCCCTCTACTTACCTTCCCAGCTCAAAAGGACCAGGACTACCAGAAGAAGGCTGTACACCAGAGGACGTGAAGAAGATCAACGCTGAAACTCTCAGTTCACCCATGGCCAATTCTGAAACATGGACAAAAGCCCGATTCGCTATCATCGGATGGGGCGAGGAAGAAGTTTGGAATGGTACTGGAAACTTGACAATCAAGTTCTGGGATTCTGTAAATGTGAGTGTTACAACAACAAACCGGTTCCCATGAAGTAATTACTAATGGATATCCTTCACACTTAGCCTGACCAAGTGATCAATGACAAGATGATCGTTCGTACATTGTTCAAAGAGGGTATACCCGAAGCGATCTACCATAATGGATTGTTATTCCAAATTGAGGAAACTCCAGAAGACCTTGACAGTGGAGAACCGATCTGGAAATTCGAAAAGCTACTTGTCGACGTGAAGAAGGTCGTTGAAATGGGTGAATTGCAAAATGACGAGCGTGAGTGAAAACACTTTGTCTGTCAATCTACAATATTCTTAATCCTGTGTCTGTCCAATGCAGTAAGCTGACTTGGTTGATTGGCTGATTTTTTAGTATACAACCCTTCGATTGCATCAGATCCCGAAGAAGACCTCAACGAACCCACCATGTTCGACGAGTTGATTGCAAATGATCGGTCGACCAATGCGCACATCTTTAGGGATGCAGTACCTACCATCGAGCCTAGACACCTGATCAAGGCTGTTGAGAATGATCAGCGGGTCGAGTTCTGGTTGGATGAGAAGCTCGGTGACGCCAAAGCTGTAGGCCGCAGTGGGAAGATCGAATTGTGGAAAGTCAGAGTGGGGATCTATGAGTGAGTTAACATTATATCACTTCCACTGCACTTCACACTCCTACTCAAGTCCTCTTTAAATAATCATGGTGATCAAACAAGGCATATCGTATACATGACATACTCACTTCATCATCATTGCTTCGTTTGATAGGCTGTATGATAAACCCGCGTGGTCCGAACTTGAAGCTCTAGTCTATTTCAATGGCCCACCAATGAAGATCGCCATCGACCCGGAAACAGGATATTCCGTCGATCTCTTCCCAGGTGACGATGGTCAATACATAGTCAACGGTCAGGGAGAGGATGGCGAAGCTTTCGATAATTAGGCAGGGATGTTGGGTATCGATCATTCTTTTTGATATGCTGTAATTCGAGGCAATAATCACAACGATAAATGATAGACCGGAAAAGTGTTTTTTTTTTCTATATCCTTGCAACTAATTTTCAACAGGTCGTAGTCTCAGAATCAGAGTAAATTTTAAAAATTTGTTAACCGAATAAAATGATGAGATGCGAAATGAATCTTGATTTCAGATTTGGACTATTCATCTTGCAATACTGCAAATGAGTCGTCGAAATGAAACGGTGACTGATAAGATCGACGTGATGATACTGTCCTCTGCCTCTTCAATTCCGACCGTCTATATATACGCGGGTATCGAACGAGCTTATATAGATATCTGTTGCATAGATTCAATACCTATACAAGGACAGATGATGAATATAACGAGGTTTATTATCTTTTTCCCAAATTCCCTATTTTCCCAATTCAAATGAGTGTATTATATAAATTATGATTATAATCTTGTTATTTTGTTATTCTAGTTTTATCCTTATGTTATACCTCTTTCTTTCCCATCCATCACCAATTGTCCATTCGTACCATATTAGACGTCTTTGCGGATTCAAGATTATTTTGGTTTCCAGATTCAGGTTTATGAAAAGTAATACTCGGTAGAGTCGTTGTAGATTACCTCTCTCATATCTTTCTCAAAGACATCCCTACACCCTTCCCAGCCCATACCGGTCGCGAGACACAGTTGAAGTTGGATTCGGGCCTTACCAGCTTGCATGTATCCTGATGAGATGCTACAGCCACAGTACATAAGCAAACGAATGCAAACATCGAACATTGCTTGTGTATGGTATGTTTTGGACACTCACTAGGTTTGCTCGTACGGTTTAGGTGGAGAAGCACCGGTGACCGGTCTAAGGGAAGCTACGACAGGAACACCTTGAGCTTTAAGTTCACCTGCGACGGTAGCTGCTGCTGTTGATAGTTGACCTGCACCAGCGCCCATGATGATGATTCCTCTGTAGTAACAAGAAATATGACCGTCAGTTCCCGTTTTTCTAGGAAATTCATTTCGAACTCACTTGGCACCGTTGGCTACTGCAGCGTACATTAGAGAAGTATCGAAGCCCTCTACAATAGAATGAATCAGCGATGAATCCCCTCGGTCGGGTCATGATCATTTCGACTTACGAGAACCGAACAATACAACTACATGAGGTAAGTCCTCCCCACTCTCCATACTGGAAAGGTCAAAGTAATATCTGGCAACAGGGTACGAAGGGGTGAAGAACCAATATGGTTGACCACCCAACATGGCACCTAGATTACCTTGTTCCAAAGCCTTGAAGGTATCCGGGGTGTTACCGTTGGTCTTGATGGTATAGAAAGCGGATGAGATCCTGTCGTTGAACACTACTAATGCACCTCTGTCCCTTGCCTTGGGATCAGCAGCGACCGCGACGGCTTGGTAGAAGTTCGAGGGACCGTCGTTGGAGATGTACGATTCAGGTCGCATAGCTCCGGTAGCTACGAATGGCTTGGAACAGTTTAAGGTGAGGTCGACACCGAAGAACTATTAGGAATCGAAAATAAAAAAAAAACATTAATTTTTTGTTCCATGATAGTGGAGTAACTCGTATGATGAAGTGGTATAGCTCAAACTCAGGAAGGATGAGCGAAAGAATCGCAAAATACTCACAGTATCTTCCTCAGTGTTAGTACCGTGAAACATGACAGCTCCATCAATATCGCTTCCCTCAGAACACAAGTGCTCGTTGGCAGCTCTCGAGACGTTGAAGTACAAGGTCGAGTTCAAGTTGGATGAACCACCAGCTTTGGACATGTCGACAATGGCGATTTGGGCTTTTTCAAGGATAATACTGTAGTTGCCGATCAGGTATTCGGGCAACACACGAGGTCCAGAACCGTAATTTACGTTGTCAATCGTTGAGTAGTTGGAGGTGGAGACGATGGTACCACCAGTGTTGTAGAGGCTATACAAAGACAAGTGGTCAGTAACACTACCATATTGACATTGAATCTGGATAAAGAGCGATAGTGATCCTGATACTTACACAACCTTGGGTAAAGAAGAATCCTTAGAGATCCATTCCAATCCGAAATCATCCCTTTTCACGGTGACGGGCGAAGCGGAAATAACTGATGCACAGAGTGCGCCGATGGCCAACAGGTTCTTCAACATTACGATGGATCACGGATCGATAGTCCAGTTCAGGTCAGGTGATGAGCAGATGCAGAGATGAGGAAGAGAAGGATGATGATGAAGGGTGTCCATTGCGGTTTCTTATTCCTGACATCGTCCGCTCTTTATATATGCCATTTTCTCTTCTGCGAGCTTAGCTGAGCTCAGCACAGACTGATGAATCCTTATCTAAACTTCTCGAGAACATCACTTTCTTGGCGGTTAAGAGCCCGAAGATAGCGGTAGGAATCCGATCCGATCTGGTCCAGCCTACGGTGGGCAGAACTGGCACGACTCATTACCCGTACTACTATCCACCCCGGACGTATGAGCGCTAATTTCCATGCTCGTAACTAAACCGTATTTCCACTTACTGATAAGACCTAACTATGGTGATCAACCTATCATATCCCAAAGATCAAAAAGGATATACACGAGGCTTCATTGAATGTTAGGGAAAGTACGAAAAAGGGGGCTCTCCATTATTGTTGGACGCATTAGGATATATGATTGATGACAAGTCGACGGTGTCAAGCGTTTGGTTGGTGAAGGGGTTTTTTTTTTTTTTGGGAGAATAAGGAGAAGACCAGATTGTGAAGAATGGTAAGTCCAGATAGTTCGGGGCGAGGCGCTTTTCAGGAACGACACAGAGAGAGATACTAATGTTAATAAACACATACACAAAAAGAGAGAGTGTGTGTGGTTGTCATCACTTGCACCCCAAAAAGTATGGCAGTATCGCAGTTGAGCTTCCCGCTATGAGCCAAAGCCATAATCAAAGCCGAAGCCCAAGCCAAGCGTTTCTCAAATGGCCGATGCCTGTGATGTATCCGTAGAGTGTCATCCGTTGATTGGCCTATTCAAGAATCAAATTGAATCTGAGAGATAAGGAATCATGCTAACAGAAACGGGGAAGCTCCGGGTCCGGGGTATCGGATTCCGATGATACCTTACCGTACGAGTAATTGAGCTTCAGATAGAATAACGATGGTCAGCCGCATATGTCTGGGCAGGTTCCACATTTTCGTGTACTTGTAGGGAATGCACTGTACATGATTTTGTCTGACCAATCGACTCACTGGTTATCCGGATCGCAGCTGTCCTTGCATTTGATCTGTTCAAATACATCACCTGTCGCTCTAATCTAACTTCTGATTTTTACTCTAATGTTCAGGTAAAGAATCACGATCGAGCCGTAAGAGTATAGACATCACGGATCTGATTTGCTTTTCGAGACAGGAGTGTTCACGTGCTTCTTATGATTGAGAAAGATGGGAAGGGAAAAAGCTGGATATACATTGGACGTACGGCTCGATCGATTTCGACTGGATTGTCAAAGAGGTATCTTATACTCATATCGATCCAATTTGTCTTACTGTTGAACAGACGGATCATACTCATCGGGAAGATAAGAATGCAGAAGATGACTATGATAGCTGTAGGATCGACTGTCACTTCCTGTATGAGTTTGATACACTCCTCGTACAGTAAAGTTTTTGATATCTATTCAAATTGATCACCGCAAAAGTGAATGCATTTCTAAGTGATTCTCTCAATTCAGCGTGGAATCGAGGAATATCAAGGACAACCACTTTGAGAACGATCGATTGACGTTGCTGTAAGATGAGCCACAATGCAATTACCCTTCTTAAGGGAAAAGTCTGCTGTGAATGAAAAGGTTGGGACACAGCTACGTCGGTGACCAATGATGATATCCTTGCTAGAATCAGTAGATTGAGACAAATACAAGTCGTATAGCACCAGTCCAAGCTATTGTCCTTCACTCATTTTTCTCCTACTCAGCTGTACCAGTGATTCATTACCGAGTGAACCATACGTCAGTAGATGCGTATCGCACACCATCCAAGTCTGTGATGAACTTGACAACATTCGCTAGATGTTCGTCAGTGTTACAATCTCCATGAGTCTAAACTCCACCCTATCGGATCAGATTGGGCAATGAGAATCGTTCGGTTAGATTGGTTGGTCATGCAAAATCATACATCTCTCTTTTCCGCTTCTGCAAAACTAGCCCAAAGGAAATGATGATGATAGTATATAAGTATCGGGGGGAGGTCCAAGTCATAATATCTAAGCTTCCTCGGTTCTGAGTTTAGCGTTAGGGTTGGTGATCCTGCGAATGAGAGGGGAAGATATCAGCGTTTGAATCAAATACAGGTGTGCTGCTGTCTATGGTGGTAATGGGATTCATTGATGATGCCGATCTATCCGGCTGGACAGATCAACAAAATGAAGGAAAATCTTCCAAAACATCTCCAATGATCGTCACGATCTACCATCTGGCCACTTCTTTCTCCTCATGATCATGAATTGCAAAAAGACACAGTACTCACTTGACACCCAAAACCTTGGCTCTAGCAACGATCTCTACCCTCTTCTTGCTTGATACACCGTGAGCGATTGAGGCGGCGTATTTACCAGAGTGCATGAGCAAGAGTTCGAGTTCGGACAAGTTGTGGACCAAGAGTTCCTTGTGGCCGGATGGCAAAAGGTGCTTGGTCTTTTTGTTGGAACCGTAACTGTGAAAAAAATCAGAGCATAAGCGAGAGTTTTCGATTTTGGGATTCAATGATTAAGAACAACGATATCATGCTGTTGAAGGTGATGGTAAGAAACAGAAAAGAAAACACTTACCCGATCTTGGGCATGGGGAGTTGTCCCTTGAATCTTCTTCGGACCTATTGAGATGAATGATTTGTCAGTGATATAATCCTAACCCTGACGATCGTTCGAGTCGTATATTCTCTTCATTCCCTTGACCAGAAGCTGACGATAATTGGACGACGATCATGATCAAGACAACATAGGTAGATCTCTCTAGCCCATATCTTCTAAATCAAAATCATTGTCTTTTCCATCTCCCGATCCTTCCACCTCCTTCAATCTGTCCAACATATATTCACACCATCCAACCAGTATCCAAAATCGATCATCTTCCTATCACAGTCACATCATATCCTCTTCCGCTTCCACTTTCAGAGCAATTCCCCAATTCCTGTACACCAATCCCGACCTCAAAACAAGAACCAGATACCCACTCTGTTATCGATACCCTTTGGCTTTCTCCATGATTCCTTGACACCGTGGTATCGGTCGGATTGATGCCTCTTGAAGGTCTTTGTTCGCTTTTTCACGATGGGGATGTGGGCAGGCATTTTGGCTGTTGGATATGATGGGGTTATGTATGAAGGGATGAAGGTAAAGTTTTTTCGATTCCGATTGGGAGTGGATGGACCAAGGAAGATGAGTGATTGAAATGAAAGAATGGGATAATCCTGTGATCAGCACCTATCTCCTTCTGCCCTTGGGGTGATGAGTTTGCACGTACCGAACTTGAGGATGTATACCTTGAAGGATGAAGAAGAGGGTTCCGATGATAAATTTGCAGATAAAACCTTGAAATCGGTCAGTGGTGGATAGTCGGGAGAGCAGGAGAGCAGCGTACCAGCGCACACACATACAGCCATACAAAGCACAACCCACCATACAAGAAACGATAAAGTGGCACTGATGCATACAACAACCCCGGTCATTCCGCGGCGATCAGGAGTGTGGCACTCGGCGAGAAGGAGGGAGAACAGCTATCGGCTATAAGGGCAGCCCATCTTATCACCGACACACGCGTCAAGGGGTGTTCTCCTTGTCAACTCGCAAGTTGGGTAACTTATTAACCTCTCACCTCCAATGTAGGTATTACTCATCACATCTCACATCCACATGATGCTGCATCCAGTCTGAACACGACCTCATACATGCATTTTACCATAGGTGATTGGTAGTGCTACTAAACATCATGAGCTCATGATTGTAGTAGAAGGACTAGTACTTCCTTCTTCATTCGATCAGCAATCGACTTTCTAACATCACCACGATTGTGCTATCTACTGGAGAGCCCATCTGATAGAGCGGAAAAGGGAGAATCAAAGATCAGCGAGAAGTCCGATGACAAATCAGACGGACAATCGCTCAGGTATGACTCATGAATAGAATCGCATACTTACGTTTTCACCACGAACAATTCATCAGGCATACCTTGTTGGATTTCCTCCCTTTTCACTGTCAATCCAGCTTCGATGAAACAATCTACCCACTTTTGGTGTGATCTGGTATATCATACAAAATGGTTCGTCAGCATGTATACTCATCTTGAGGTCCATACACTGTCCTGCCCTGTCATAATCAGAACAGACATGTGTACACTATCATTGCCTCACCTAGTCAAACTTGAATCCTCTTCATCCAAGAATTCCTGACCGACTCCACCGGGAGCATCATCGCAGCAATTCTCCTTGACGAATATATAATGATCTTCCCCTTCTCTAAGAGCTTTCTTGGCTTTTCGAAGGAAGTTTACTAGATCTTCATGGTTCATGTGGCCTGTTGTGGAAGATAGGGAAGAAGGGTCAAGATAGATATCGTTAGCTACTATATCCTGTTTTACTATTCGGGTATTCTAATTCAATTTATCGATTCTCCATGGCGACAAACTTGTCTTGGCTTGTGTCTCTCAGGGGCTTCAGTGATATACACCACACAGAGTATGAAGTATTCATCCTCATCCTTTCCAAAGACCGATGATATACAGAATACCAGTCCACGGATCGCTTGTTGCAAATCCGCTAAGCTTGATCGGGGCACGGAAGGACTCACCTAAACACCATTGACACCATATCCTATCAGGCCATCATTGTAAATAAGCACCCAAGTCCGATCTCCTTCGTTCTGTCATGGCCAATTGTCATATAATGAAACTCACACATCATAAAGCACCTCATCTTCCATACATCCTCCCTCTCCATTGACTTCACCTCTGGGAGAAGAGACCAACCCAATCTCCTCAGCTTGATCATCCACTGGATACTTGGGATCCAGATTCTGTAATCCCCTCTTGACAAATCTCACCCTCTTGCCTCTCCCTTTTCCATCTTTGGTGTCTCTTTGCTGCTGTTCCAATCTTCGTTTCTGTTCTTCATCGTCTCCATTCTGTATGGGTAGATCCCTCCATTCCCCACTCGAAGCTGCTCTATATCCCTCCCTGACGAACTTATCGACCGGTTCCAGTAGCACCACGTCATCGAACAACGGTAACAATACGTGACGGCTCACTCGACCTATACCTGCTCCTACGTCCAACACAGTCCTACGATGTGTTGGAAGAGTTTTGAGTGTCGGTGAAGGGGTGAGGGGATTCGGGAAAGGTGATAGTGATGGAATAAGAGAGAGGAGGAGGAGTCGGGAAGAGAGCTGTTCGATGTGCGGGACGGGCTGTGGTACGGGAATGATAGGAGAGGTTAGTTCTGATCTCTGTATTATATATCTCTTGATCAAGAGAGCATGCTCATTGACGTAAGAGTAGGTTGTGTATCATTTCGAGTAAGAAAAGGAACTGGAAGTAAGTTTGTTTGACGGATTATCCAAGTTGTTTGGGAAACTCCTATTCATTCAGTCAAACGGGACATGACCATGGATTATGATCAAGAGGAGCATGCCCTTGGAGTGACATCTAGACTCTCCTGCCACCTTGTCCACCACAATCTTCAACCCCTACGTGTATCGACAGTATAGACTGCTGAAGTATCGTCGAACCAAATTGGAGATCTGACTCACCCCTTCGCCATACCCACCCAACACACCATTGACACTAGCGTCCACCCCATCCCAATATTCTATTCCCTTCTCGTACACCGGTCCAGGGGGCGCTTTCTTCTTCAGAGCTGACCCCAGTGCTGAGCCAGCCTTGGTGGTGGTATTGGGTTTGTGTCGTTTCGCATCGGGTGTCTGAAAGGAGAGGTAATAATCAGTACCGTTATCGCAAGTATGAAAAGTGTTTATTCTTCCTCGACACCATCAGAAGGTGAAAGTCAAACAGCTGAGATTAATATGGCTCGGGCCGCTCGAGAGTGATGTACTGGTCACTTACATCTAAAGAGGGCTGTAGGACACGCAAAATATCATCAAGTGAGCGATTCACCGGGATGAATTGAACAGAAGGAAAGGCCGCACGTACCATGTTGATCGAGAGGTATCTAACCTTGTTGAGCTTTCTTACAGATAAATTCCACGATATACAGGAGAGAGCAGGGTGGATCCCTTGCGTGATCGTGGTGATAGGGTATATATCGAGGAGTGTTCGTCTAGATGACAAGGAAAGAGGGAAGACGGCTGACTTTTGTTTACATGGAGTTCTTTGAGAGTTGAGTTGTTGATAATTCGAGGAACGGACCACCTCCACTTTGGACGACCACCCACCAGGTGAGATTCTATGATGTATATAGAGTATGCATATATAAATATATGCAAATGGTTCATGATGATCACGAGGGGTTGAAAGTAGATGATAGCTACGCATGCAGATAGGAGAGCAGAGGAGGGAAACAGGAAGGGAGCCACCTTGCGATGCAGCGTCCATTCTCTTGATCAGTCGACGATCACCGTATTGCGCGATAGGGGAGAAGAAGGATGAGATATTCACCATATCGTATCGATTGATACTGTATACAATATACATGTCAGTGAGTAAATATCGTCGTCTCATATCATCTCTGCTATATACAACATTCTTTCTATACTCTCCCTCTCAAATTTCGTCATTCTCATGAGATGATTCGGTTCGTCTCATACAATTTGAAGGGAATTCCCTCTCGGTGTTGGTGTTGGTGTTGATATCGATATCGAGGTCGACAACAATTGATTATCTACCTATAACGATACCCCATCAGCTTCAATCTATTGGGATATACAACTTGACCCACTTCGACCTAGCCCTCATCTTCCCTCTCTTCAATCTCAATTTCCTTTGTCTCTTCTTCTTCCATCTATCTCTCATGCTGGGTGGGAGGTGGTGGGGTCTGTCAGTGTATGAGGACACGAGGTTGGGAGGTTACTTACTTGGTTGATATATGTCTGATGGTTGCTGAAGAAGAAAAAGAAAGAAGAAGGAGAGATGAGGGAATGAGGGGATGAGGGTGTTTATATATGTGTGTTATGTGTGTGAGGATGAGTAGATAGATGACTGCACGAGGTTAGGTTGTGTGTCCATGATTACAATCATATCCCATCAGTATATGTTAATGTTACCATCAGCCCAGCCCAGTCAACCTCAGTCATCTATCTATGCACCGCAATCGCATCATCGCATCATCGTATGATATGATCATGATCATGCATACCTTGTCTGTCTTCACTCTATACAGCAACGCACCGTAAAAGAGCATACACAACTGAGTTCACACCTAGAGCTCATCATGCTCAGGAGCATCCTCATCCTCCCAAACTTCCTCATCCACATCTCCTGATCCACCAGCACCACCTTCACCACCGGTGGATTTCCTGTGAGTCTCGACAAACTCGACCAACGAATCTAAGCTTCGATCACCGTTATAGTCGATAAATTCGGAAGAACCAGCCGCACGGAATTTGAGAGTTGGGAAACCTTGTACTTTGAATGGTGCAGCTGGAGGAATATCATTCTCGGTAGCATCCATTTGAGCGCTACATTCGCAATTGACTGATTAGTAGTCATCCTCACCATCAATCCCACTAAATGTATATACACTCACATGACAATGTTAGAGTTGGTAGCGTATTTTTCAGCCAAAGTATCCCAAATAGGAGCGAGTCGTTCTATCAACACATACATCATTAGCGAACCATTATACCAGGGGTAGGGTGAGTATTTGAATACTCACGACAATGTCCACACCATGGAGCGTAGAACTCAGCAAATACATCTTTATCCAAATCACCAAATACGTTCTCCCAGTCGTCCGCGACAAGCTTGTAAACTGGTTCATCTTGTTTTTCGGGGATGGGAGCGGATTTTATGGAAGGTTGAATTTCACCTTTAATGAATTTATCCAAGAATGATTTGATACCTTTGGCGGAAACTTCTTTCTCCTGTAGAGGGTATTTGGTCTGTGCAGCTAAATCTTGAATGACGAATGCCGGCCAATTGTCACCAGGGAGGTTCAAGGATTTACCGTGATCTATGAATTTTACCGCGTCGATATAAACAAAGTTCACTTCACCCTTCAACTCCTTTGCCAAAGGTTTCAATTCCTCTACAAGCTTGTCTCTTGAATCGGCTTCGGAAGGATCAGCGAACAAGTACGCGATGGGTAGACCTTGTTCGGCGTAGGTACCAAAGTTCTCAGGTGAAATCTCGTCGAATAAGGGGACGGAGTTGGTCTTGACGAATTCGGTTAAAGCGCTTACATCGAGGTTAGCAAGTTCTGAAGCGGGGAAGATGGAGTATCCCTCGTCGAATGATTTGTAGAGGACGATAGCTGGGAGAGAAGGTGATTCAGGGATGGAAGGTAGGGACGAATCGCTGAATTGACCGAATAGGTAGGAATCTCGGGCGGTGTTGGCGTATTGAGAGTAAGCGGAGGGGATGGGGTGAGAGGCATCACCGTAGGCGACGAGAACGCTGCGGATGAAGAACAAAGTTAGGAATACTGATATCGAGAAAGCTCCGTTACGACCACGGCAAGAAGATTCGACCTACACTTTATCAGATTTGATAAATTCAGCATGAGAGTCAGAAGTGACCTCTGAAACAGCAGGTAAAGATTGTCTGACCAAGCATAGATCCCAACATCAGCACAATCACGAACGCACTTTTTCTCTGCAGCAGTATGAGTGTACACCAGGACTCACTTGATCATATAACTGATTATCCCATCAGCTTTCCTAGGACCAGTGTAATCCGTGGGAGTACCATTCCTGAACACTTTGAGTGTGGGGTAACCGTTCACACCATACTCTTGACACAAGTTGGCTTGCTCCGTGCAATCCACTTTGGCGAGCTTGATTCCCTTCTTTTGAAGTTCGGTGGCTGCTTCTTCGTAATGAGGTGCGAGGCTGGATGATGTAGGTTAGCTTGACTCGGTTGAACTGGGAGGTGGGCGGAAGAGAAACTCACTTCTTACAGTGTCCACACCCTTATCGGAAACATATATGTCAGTATATCGCGTTGTGAGTGAAATAGAAGGGAAGTATACATACAAGGAGCGAAGAATCTGTTTTCAAAAGCGAGGACCAACAGTCAGCTTGCTCCTTCGTCACGATGATCAGGGCCATAGGTGAAATTTCTCATTGCCTATAGCTCATGACTGCGTAGCGTTCTAGATAGAGGGAGGTTCATATTCACTCTACCAAAGCCAGATCTTCGCCAAAGACTTCACCTTTGAACGTATCTTCCGCTAGGTCCAGTACGTCAGAAGCTAGGACCGAAGTCAACGCAGGGAGTAAAGCGGCGAGAGCGAGTGTTAATCCTGATGAGATCTTCATTCTGCTTTGATGATCTTATGGCAAGAAGAAGGATGACAAGAGATGAATGAATGAGAGTTCCAAGAGAATCAAAGGTATTTATAAATCCAGATGAAGTGAGATGGATGAGATGAATCAGCAAATGGCAGTGGCAAGCTCCACGTCGACGCGATATATCACCATACCACCATACAGTAAGTACTAAGGTTTGTCACGATCTATTCAGGGTTGGCATTCTTCTCACTGTACTCGTAGGATTTCACGCATGCTCATCATTACATGCAGATCGTTCCATATCCATCCTACACAGCTATGCAAGGATGCTCGAGACTGAAGACTACACTATCCGAAGCATTAGTACAATTGCGCATACTACAGTATAATCTATGATCGGACACCCGGCTATCAAGCTCAATACCTACCACATTTACTAGTCCAATGTGAACTTGGTCGAAGCATACTAGGCTCTTTGTGATGACCAGTGAAGCCGCTGGGAACATATGGTAGAAGGGATGTCGGGTAAAGTCAATCTGGTATTAAGCGATGCGAGAAAGTGACCTATAATGTATGCAGCACAGCATGTTCTTGTGCAGATGATGGAGAGGATGATAATCTCAGGTCGAAACAATGTCGGTCAACTGAGAAGGGCAGCGCAGTTTATCGTATTGTCCTAGACTCGAGTAGCGTACACATTCCTGACATTGTGAGATGTATTTTCAACCTGTTATGAGGTATATGCACACAGCCTATCGGTACTCCGGACTTGGTCCTGCTATTTTTGTCTCACCTGTGTTTATAACTTAGCGCACTTGGTGATGTTATTCGGTTGCGAATGGTCCTTGACGTGAGTTCAACAACGTACGACTCCACCGAAGAACCCATCTACGTCTACGTCTGTCGTTAATTCACGTTGATATGCTGTATTCCTTTTGGCTTAACATGATCTGCTTATGAGCCGAGACATGATAGGAACATTCGCATTTTCCTGTCATAAGGGATCGGACATTCCCCAACGCCGATCTGGCAAGGCTTCATGGTGGCTCTGGACCAAGTATCTAGCAGAAAATCGTGGGCACGAGCCGCTGTACTCGTACATGTACAGTTCTGTGCGAGTACAGTGATGTCGCTCATCCACCATGTGTCGAAGTCATCAGGGAATTCAGGAAAAGCCATGTAGATCCCGGGAAGGGTTTATGTCTGTCTAAAACCTGTGCCTTTTTCCTTTTCTCATCGTCTTGGGTCTACGCTGCACAGACGCTACGCGTGTTTTACCCTGTTGTGCTGGTGGGTAATTATTACCGCTTGCGGACTGGAGGTAGGATCGACATGGATAACTGATACTCTGGAATCACAGCCCTTTGAGGGATGTGCTGGCCTGGCTTGGAGAGCCGAAGAATCCTTTCATGCTACCCACGCGGATCTATCGTTGACGCTACTATCTTCAGGTTCATCCCTCGCCATGGCTTGGACAGTCACAGAGTGTGTCCCGCAAGTTAATTACAGTATGGATTACATATGACTTTCTAGGACTGCCTACGCCTCATTGAAGATGATCGGATCTTCCTTCGTGATTCGTGATTCGTGATTCGTGATTCGTGATTTATGTTCACTTGTAGCTGTTCTAATTTTGTCATTGAATGTTGAATGGAAATGAAGTAAAGTGAATTGGAGGATATATAGATATAGATATCGATGAAACATTCCTTTTATATCATACCATCCCATCAACGTACAAAGTCAATATCAATTCATTCTCATAGATTGAGTTCAATTCAATCAAGTCTTATCTCGGTATCTATCACATATCATAATCACCGACACCGACACCGACACCGACACAATTTTAACATCAATGATATGACACATGGTTCTAACAGACGATGGAAGAGATAAATCAGAGTAATAATCCATACCCTGTTATGCCTACGGGTTATCTCCTCGGATCCTATCTAGCTGTGAGTGTTTTCACTTCCTGTGCATCTTAAACTTGCAATTCCTACACAGCCGTTCCACATCTGACGCTATCCTATGTATAACATACATGAAACCCGTTGTCCACATGCTGATACCCCTAACAGCTCGCATTGTACGGTGTCCATATTTCCCAAGTTATCCGATACTTCTCCCATCATCGAGATCCGCTCAGAACGAAATTATTAGTCTGCTGGATATTCCTTCTCAGTACATTGCAAATTATCATTATACTCCTATCGAGTCATCAGTATTATGTCAATGGGATTGCGGATAAGAAGATATGGGGCACGTTCTGGTGGCCACTGAGCTTTCAAGATGGTTTGGTGAGTTTGAACACCCCATACCTTGTGGATTATCAAGACTCTTCCTTGGTGATGATGATAAACCACTGGTTTTGTGGAATGTATGACCGACTGTTTCTGGTCATCTGATAATGCTAACAACGAAGAGTTCACGCTGACTTTATTCTTTGTATTGGGTTTACCACAGATTCCCCTCATGGCATTCACCGCTCAATTATATTTCGGAAGAAGAGTATGGTTGTTGACTGGTAAAAAACCTTGGATGATCTGGGCGACCTCCATCTTAGCTACTATAGCATTTGCATGTGGTATAGCGTGAGTAACACTCTTTCACACTGACGATCCGCATTCTACCACTTTTATGAATCTTGAAGCTAAATTCACTGTCTCTGTCCCATCTTCTATAGCCTCGCTGTAACCGCCCACATATGGTCCGACAACCCCTTCGTCCCCTTTCAACTTTTCAAACAACGCACCATCGGTATTCCCTCTCAGATCGTCGCCATCACCTGGATGGGTCTATCGGCATTCACAGATGGCTGCATCACCCTTCTACTCATATGGCGATTCAGACAAGCAAGACGGAACAGTGTCTTCTATTCTACTCGAAATCTAGTCCGGAAGATGATTGCTCTCACGATGGAGACGGTCTTACTCACTCACATAGTAGGAGCTACAATGTGTATAATCTTCCTTGCATCTCCAGCGGCACATCGAACGAAGAATAACGTATTTTGGATATTGCTCGAATCGATCACCGAGCTTTACGCTTTATCAATCGTGTTCACCATCAATTCTAGATCACCCACTCCTCCCCCAACGCCAGATACAGACGTGGATGATTCAGATGGTAAAGATGGAGATGGGAGAGATAGGCTACCTGATGGTTTGGCTCAGACGGCACTGGATTATCATGTTGAGGGATATCAGGGATCAACCCCATTCGGAGTCAGAGCTGTCAACGTTAATGTACAAGTGGATAGATCCACTGGGTCTGGATCTGGAACTGGATCTTCAAGGACGGGAGATACGATACCGTCACCTTTTACACCGATGGATATGGATGGACAGCAGTATTTCCCGCCCTTCTCTATGGGTTCACCGGGGAGGATGTCGATGACGATGGAGACGGAAGATGTCATAGATGAGAAGAATGGGAAGTAGATGTATGTATATAGATGGGATATAGAAGGTATATGGACGCTTTTCGGTCCGAATTACTTGTTGTACTTTGTACTTGTATAGATACGGACAGTATAATCAATGCCATGATATAGCTTAGTTCACACCTTGGCCTTCATCTTCTGCTGGATGTGCGATAAAGTTACTGGATGTTTTGGGTTTTGATGATCGGCCCACGATCAGGCACGGGGCATGGTGACGAGTGGAGTGGATCCAGTGTGATATATACGAGTAGCATGACACACAGGATAAGCATGACCGACACACCGAAGCTAACACTCATCCCAACACCAATCACTGATATCTGCAAAGTGAACGTGGACATGGCAACCATCACTTCAATCATGCATCTGCATCTTATATCCATACCCCCACCGCAGACATGTCCGACTCAGACACCGATCCCGCAGTCTTGATCATAGGCTGTGGTCCAGCAGGATTGATCAACGCACGGACACTGCTACAAGATGGTTTCAAAGTCACCATCGTAGCTAAGGTATGTCTGCGCCCTTATATCAGTCGTCATAGTATATGCTGATGTGCTGGACGTAGGAAGAAGACGTAGGTGGATGCTGGAGGAATACATACCCCGACTTGACCACCAACTCGCCATGGGGTGCATTCACTTTCTCGTGAGTGCCAACAACTCCTTGACGGCCGATGGTTGTTAGATGTTGATGGAATGCAATGAATTCAGTGGACTGGATATGGCCAAACCATCCAATCATAAAGGTGATGTCGTACCCGCTCGAACGTATAGACGGTACTTGGAAGATTTCTATCATCATTTTGTGAAAGATGAAGCGGAGGTGTTGTGAGTATCATCATGGTCCTGCATCATCTCGTTTTACACTTCAGCTGACAGGACAATATAGGTTCAATACTGAGATCGTATCCTTACTACCTCAAGAGGAGAATCAAAGAGGATGGGTAGCTCAGCTGAAGGCCAAAGAGGGAAGGGAAGAGGGAAGGTCATTTGATAAAGTCGTATTGGCTACAGGGTTGAGTTGTAATCACCCTTCCCACCATACCATTCATACTGATCCTCAGCTGTAGTACCTAGGCAAACCATTCATTCCAGATATATTCAAAGACTCGCCTATACCGACGTATCACACCTCTTCTCTAGGATTTTCTGATCAACTCAACAATCTGATCAACACCGTAACTTCATCCACTGACAAGCCCACCGTCGAAGGAGATGCAGATACAATTCTTGTGGTGGGAGGAGGGAAAAGTGGGATGGACACTGCTGCCTTACTTGCCAATCGAGGTAAAAAGGTCATATGGACTTTTAGAGGTCGACTTAAATGGTTTGCGCCGACGGTACCGCCAGGTATGATGGGTGCCAAGTGGGTCATCTTAACCTCATTGCTTTTACCTTATTTGGGCGCACTGTGAGCTGACAGTGGATGATGGATCAAGTCGCTTGGATATAATGTTTGGACCGAGCAGGATAATTGATAGCTGGACAATGTGGTTTTACCACTGTACGTTTATAGGTGCGAAACGGGTGAGAGCGTTTTGGAAGATGATGCGATCAGGATGGGTAAGTGAGCGAGTCCTTGTCAAATATACATCAGTCAGTCTAGGCTCACTTGGGAGAACTTCGACTGTATATAGACACATACATATGTCGAACATGGTCTTCCACCACCTGAAACTGATCCATACCTTTCCCTCGCACACTTCGCTGGAGGAATTCCATCTTCTCCAACGGATTTCTTGCCTCTGCTCAAAGAGGGTAGAACCGCCATGATCCAAAATGTCACACCTACCTCCCTTGATAGCGAGAAGTACTCTGTTGAATTTACAAACAGTGATGGACAAGTCAAAATCGTTAGATGTGGAGCTATAGTCGCTGCTACAGGATACTGAGGTGGGACATACGATTTCATGGAATCGAGATTACGCAAACAGCTAGGTCTAGTTAGGTGTTTATCTAATTCCGATATCGAAATTAACAAGACCAAGGAAGAGGTATTAGACATGCGCAAAAGGTGGAAGAGTATTGATGCTGAGAACTATAAGAATGTTAGATTACCTTTGGTGTTTAGGGGGATATTACCTTATGGGAGGTATGAGCAGAGAGATTTGGGTATTACTGGAGCTACAAGGCGTGAGTAAAAGATTGTCATTTTTTTCATGAGATATGATCATGGCGACGAGATCGTTTGTGTACTGATTGAGTTACCCTTTTTAGCTTTCTACGTTCCAGCTATTACCTATGAAGTTGAATCTCACGTAAGTCGTGATCATCCAAAATACCATATCAATCTTTGTTCTTCTGCTGACTTGTCTTTTGACATTCATGTATATATAGTGGATATCATCGTTATTCAAAGACGACCCTTTCTTCAACCTGCCAAAAAGCAAGAAAGAATGTCTGGAAGAGATCAAGGCAGATAACAATTTCACACGAGCTAGATACCCAGGAATTGATCCTTATGTGAGTGATCCTTGGTCGAGTACGATTAACCCATATACTGTATACCTGTATAATACAAGTATCATGGGTCTGGCGCTCAGATCCATAACATATGTATGCCTGTTCGCTGACATGATTCGTCCGTGTCGTTCGCAGGAATGTATACCCTCCGGTACTTACTTTTCAGGATTCAACGATCTCTCCTATACACGTGTACTGCTGCGAGATATGTCTTTGGACCCCTGGAGGCAGAAATCGAATGCACGTTGGTGGAAATTCTGGGGTAACGAAAAGGGGTGGTTGGACGTTCGGGTCAATCCTGAACAATATGCTACTTTAGGTGAAGAGAGGAGGATGTTGAGAGAGAAGACTCAATGATGAGGCTCCTCTGAATTGTGAATTGTATTTCGGTAGATAGACGGTGCGGTGCATGTCCATAGTATTTCGCTGATTATTTCGCCAAATGAGCAAGCAGTGGACTCCTAAACAGCTTTTACTTCTGTATTCCAGATGAAATCGCAAACAAAAACCAAAGACCCTAAAATGATCGATGTGACCCCCAGTATGTCCTTTTGCTAGCTGAAGAATCGCTTCATTCACATTGTTCACAGTACTACAATGAGCTATAATAAGCTATCATAGTATCGAGTGAGGGCGGATATAGGAACACGCCAAGCTCGAAATCTACGATACACCCCATCGGTCTCTAGTGATCGTTCAATGGAGTATCATCCAACAATCCCTTCAAGAGGATGGTCCTTGTAACTTCCAAGCCATTGAAGAATCCATCCCTGGACTCTAAGACGAACCTGAAACGATCTATGGGGTTTAAATCAGGATCAAAATCGGTACTGCTGCCACGGGTTACCTTGCCAAAGTCAGATCGCAAGGACAAGCCCCCGAAGGTTCCTTGCCACAGTCTGTCTTTTTCCACCCTCTGATCGTAAGCTTGGCTAAGCGATTCTAAGACCCAATTATGAAGTCCCGGTGAGATCCTATTAGCGAGATCTTCCCAATTTGTCTCCCTCCATGATCTGAGGTCTCTGTCCTTTCGGTGGCCTTCTTGCGAACCGACTGTCACTGTGGAGATCCCATTTTCCGCATCCCATTGGGAATCTACCCTTTGTGTGGTCAGCATCAGATTCTCTACAGCTGTGTGGCTCAGGCTTTGAGAAATGGGATGAATAGCTTCCTTTTCGGCTTTTCGGAGAGCCTCTTCCACGAAATCGGTTTGAATGTTTGGCTTAGATACAGTCGCAGTATGAGTATTGTATATCCCCTTGTTGAGATTAGTAGTGTTATCACCCGTATCATCGGAGAGACAATCCATTCTCAGATCTAAATCTCCGTCTGGGCGCTTATTACAGTAGAATCTGACTGCATCATCTAAAGACATATGCCGAGCTTGCTTTTCAGACAGACCAGCCAATGATGTTTTGACATCGATCATTGTATCCTTAAGTAATTGCTGGATTTCCGGGGTTTGCTCTATGTCCTCGGCCATATCCCTTTGAGCATGCGCCCTATATTTGCTATTCTCGCCTAAAATTTCATTCGTAGGTGGATCATCAAGGTCGTATCGAGTCGCTAGAATCGTCTCGATAATGTGACTCCTCAGTTCTTCTGATATTCTCTTGAGTGCGGATTCGAGCTGATCGGAAGACATGGCGGAACTGGAAGTGCTGAGGATGGATTACCAATCACAAGGGTTCATTGTGAGAATCATTCAAAGAGATAGACAATTGTTCTTAAGAAAATCTGAAGCCAGACGATATGAGTATAAAGAAGGATTTATCATCCCAAGATAAGTCTGATCGTGTGAGAGCTATATATAAGCTAATGAAAAGCAGGACTTGATGGTAGGACGGAAGAGCGCATGGACGTCTGGACTTTCGTCCTCCTTTGAGGATTGAGAGGACATACATCCATTGATTCTCCTGTCCTTTCTTATCGTAAGAATTTCTTCTGTTCAACGAGTGGAGCGACATTCTACAAATCAAAAGATGTTAATTTCGACTGTGACATCATACGTATCTGTGAGACAGTCGAGGTCTCCTCTAGTTGTAGACCTAGCGTAGGATTGACAATCCCATCCTGACCATTCGTCGTTTAAGATGTATTTGCTCTTGGCAATGTGCTGGTCGCTTCTCTGTCCGAACATGAAAAGGAGTGATGGAGGTAGAGGTGATGAGTCCAAGTCCAGGCTGCTTGCCTGGACTGTATGCGACTGCAGCACAGCTCACGAACAAGATAGTGAGTAAGGGATTGGCCAGATCCAGAACCGCAGGAAGCTGTCCAACTGTGGCGCCACACCGACAAGGCTTGCTCGCTCATGCATAGTGCAGTAATTGCAGTCCCAATCCGGTGTTGTTCATACGAGTACGATCACTTCCTTTATATTCATAGATACACCACAGATCCTTCTGTCGAGTCCACAATATCCAATCTCAGAGATCCTTGGCAAATCTCTGATCGTTCAAATCCACAAAGTCCGATAAGTGCTTAGTATAAAACTTATGGAAGAACCCATCTTTAGATTGAAGTTGTATAGAAACGCTTTCACTGTCCATCAACGGGTCTGTTGATAACCACCCACAACAATCCAGGGAGTTACGAGTTCTCTTGATATTGGGATTAATGGTAACCTCAAGATACACTTTATCCATACTTCCCACTTCGGAAGTTTGACGAGATATCTTATCCTCGATCGTCTCGTCAAGGGCGTGACTTGAGTCATTCGCAAACGCCGCGCCAACTTCATTACTGATTTCATCCCAATCCCTCTTGGCCCATGCAGACCAAAATTTATCTCTGTTTGGAAACATCTCCTGCAGTTTGTCTTCTCTCTGTTGAAGTGTCAAATCGGGGAAATCAGCTTTCCCAAACCACCTTTCTAAGGTGGCATCCCTAAATACCGACTCGCCTTTGGTCAATTCAGCTCTGAGCTGGTCTGTAAGTTTACTGGCTATGACCGGTATCTTAGCTTTTTGAAGATCCAATAGCCTTTCGGACAAATCGCTGTATTTGGTCGAATTCCCGTCTCACAATGATTCAAGCGGTTTGACTAGGCCTGTCCAGGTAGAGACTGAACTTGAACCATCGCGCTCGACAGCTGGTGAATGTATTGAGAACTTGACCAGACCGCTCGAGCGGACTTCCGAGCTGATTTCCATTTCTCGACCTGCATTGAGGATATCGTCGATAGTCTTTCCAGCAGCCAGTAATGCGTTACTTGTTCCCCCAATCGCTCTTTTGACTACTTCATCTACCCCGCCCTTGAGTTGTGGACTGTTGGCCATGTCCATAATGAACGTCTCACGCTCACGCTCTTGACCTAAAGCGTCATGCAGAGCTGTGTCATCTGACCTTTTGCCAGTAATACTCGTCCGCACGACCTTATCGCTCAGTTCGTCGCTCTTTCTCACGAAGAACCTCTCCAAGGTACTGGGGTCTGACTTGGTGCGCAATTCCAGCGAGTGCCAATCCTTGATTGATATTTTACCGGTACTGGTATCGGCAGTTGATCCTGAGGAAGTTTGTGAAGTATCCATAGTGTGGATTTAAATCGTATCGATACTGGGTCATACAGTGTATGTATGACCAAGGATACTGGCAAGATGTATGTAAGCTGAAGTGAGGGCAATAACCCGAAGATATGGTCCGTGGAGGTATTCATATGGATATTATCACCTGATGTCATGACCAAGAAGTGTCGACCTACGATTTTCAGAAGCTCTGTGGATACGCCTTCGTCAAGCTCTGACGTCGAAGTGAAGTCTAGGCCATCCGCCTTCACCGTTAATGAAGTCATCGATCCTTTGATCTCTTGAGCGCTGCCACCAAGTAAGTGGTGGAAGAATTCTTCCTCCCGCATGAGAAGTATTGCACTCCTCAAAAACCTTATGCCTTCCTGCCCGAAGACACTCTGCAAGCTTGCTCATCCCCTTTTTTACCTCAATGCTGTTGCGTCAAGCCAGATTGTATGAGAAATTCGCAGCAATTATCCTGAGTATTCATCATGAGCTTCTATTGCTATGGTCCCAATTTAAGAAGACTTGTTGTCTCTTCTTCGCTGTTCCAAGACTTCAACTTCTTACCCTTTCCCTGTACTGGAGATTAGTTTTCCCACGGCGGCCGTATGCACCCCAATCTGCCAACAAGGAACTATGGCTATGTGTCACGGTTTGAGTCACTGTCTTCTTCGGATCTGCAATCATCGCTTGGTCTTTTATGTTCAAAAATTCTCACTTTTCCGCATTGTCAATAAGCAACTTGTGTAAATGTACAGGTACATGGACTTTCTTCTCATGTTCTGCAGTATGTACATAAACAATCCTACTGCAGAGGATACTTATTAGGATGCTTCTATCCTTGTTATTCATGTTATCAACTAAGCAAACACCTCTGAATCCCTTTTACCTTTCTCATCTCATTCCGCCTCACTCGGATCGTGCTTCTCCTCAAATTCCATAAACCTCACAGCTCTCCCATTCATCAACTTATACGTCTTTCGTCTTCCCTTAGCAGGCTTGTTCTCTTCCAACACGTGAGATCCTTGATCTTCCGAGTGTTGGTACGGATCAATAGTGAGATGGATTGGGGATGGAAGTTTCTCAAAAAATCCATCTAAGGACCTCCAGGCCAACAGGACCGTTGTTGTTCCCGCCTTACTATCACTCCCCACCTGACTCTCTGGAGGGGCGGGATTGATGGGAGAGACCTCGATAGAGATGGATCGCTGTGTACCTTGACCTACTCTACCTTGCAATTCCCTCTTTCCCCTCTCTTGAATCATTACATCAGTGATATAATTCCTCACAACTTTTCTCGTATCTTTATGCCATTTTGCACCTTCGTCGGAAGGGATATCGCAAGGTAGATGTGATTGAACTTGAGAAATCACACTCTCAGTCAATCTATTGGCTGTCTCACCTTCAAAATATCTCTCGGCATCTGAAAAGTATTCTCTTGCTTGGGACGTATGGAACTTAGGTAGACTAATTACCCTTTCATATATCTGGCTCGTACTATCACTGGTAGGGTCGTTGGACTGTATGGAACTAGAGAGAAATACATGTACCCCGTCTTCTTGGATTTCAGAAGTACTTTTGAGCGAACTTCCGTCGAGTATGTGATTGAGGGATATTTTATTATCAAAATCGAACCAGTGTTTAATACTATCGCTTAGAAATTCTTCAACGAATCTTCTTAGTTCACCTTCATTCAAATTAGGATTAGACAATGGATCATTTTTGACCTTATAGACCTGATACGAATCACCAAGAACTCTCTTGGTAATTTCATCTTGATCCATCATTTTCAATCGCTCTTCTGTGATTTGGGATTGGATCGATCCAATGGTGCATGTGATGAGATGATCGATTTTTCTGGCATTTGAAATCAAACTTTTCAGTTGAACATCCGATAATCCACCTTGTCCCGATTCATTTTCTCGTTCTCGTTCCTGTCCTTCGGAAGAGATAATATCAGCATCGTCTTCGTCTTTCTCCTCATCTTTCTTATCTTCTTGTGGTCTCAAGGCTATTGGATCACCTTTCAAATCCAATTTCGCCAACCCCCATTCGTCTCTCTCCACCTCCCTTCCCTCGTTCTTCAAATCTCTTTCAAAAGCCGAATCACCCACTCCTCGCCATGGTCTAGTGTAATTGTGAGAGCTCACCATCTGCCTCCCCTCACCTGGATCGGAATTTAGAGACGTGGACTGACTTTGGCGTAGATTATCGTTCTCTTCTTCTAAATTCTGAAACTTTTCATATAGAGCGGTATAATCCTTTGTCGTATCTTCTGAAAGTCTTTCATAGGTCTCCGAAGCCAGACGTAATTCTCGCATCTCTGCAAGTAATGTGTCATAGTCGATCTCATTGATCGTATTGGAATGGGACGCAGGTTGACCTAACAGCCATCTGAGGGCTCCAATTGGATCTGAGAACGATCGAGAGATGAGGGAAAGCGTTTTGTCTAGAGTAGATAAGGATGAGACTGGTCTGGAAAGATCTTGGGTGGCGGTAGTGGAAGCATTGATTCTGTTGGACATCCTGATGGTCAAGTCGCTGAAGGTGAACAGGAGATTGGAAAACGAAATATTCAGGTGAGACCAGAGGAATCTGATCAGAAGAGTATCTGGATGCAGTGACACACTCGCGGAATCGAAAGTATATCTACGTTTATATTGAGGTTGACACGATATCATTCCGATCTCATCGGCTTTCCACTTCAGCTCTGAGAAAATATTTAATCCTTTGCTGACATTCTGTTACAATTGTCACCTTTGTCGCGAGTTTGGCTGAGAAGAAGACCCGGGCAGAGGTGCAACTCGCTAAGATCCATGGGGTCAACATTCGACTAAGAGGACTTCTCGTTCATTGTCACTGGTCAAGAATGCATCGAAGCTGCCTTGAACAAAAAGCTTCAGGAAGTATGATGCAAGTATTTTTGTGATGTCCAAGAGACTATGTAGACTACAGTATCAATTGGCGGATGTGGCGATCTCATCATCAGGCAGAAGATGGTCTATCTCGAAACGAAACCGAGACATCATATGGCATGGTCACTTGTGTACATGCATGGATCGTCACATTCTCTTACAAATGTCAATGAAAGCCCCACTGACAAACGGTACATAGCCGAACATTGAAAGTGAGTTTCCATGCATCTCGAGAATGAGCACTTCAACTATGTACAAGGTGCCACTGTATAATGAATACTCCGATCATCTCCATTTGAGTCGTTCAGCTTCGTCGTGTTCTCTTATACTCTGAGCTGTGAGATCATATCTCGGATCGTTGTAATCCACAAATTCACTCAACTTCTCCGAACTGGGCGGATCGATCTCCTTGAAGAAACCGTCACCAGAGGCAATCCTGACTTTGATGCTATCCTCATTGAAACCGAATCGCTCTCTCACCGATCCTACTTCAGGAGGGGTGGTGGTGGTAAGCTCAGACGGAGTGACTTCAAGGTCAACTGACAGTTCCAAAAGTGATCCATTGCTGTTCAGATCCTTTGCGGTCTTCTCGTGCCATTTTTCTTTCAGTACAGAATTGAATCTATCAAGCACCTTGGGTTGCATGGTTTCAGTGATTTTTGCCCAATCTCTAGTGGACCATAGACCTCTGAAGGGAAGTTGGATCGATGAATTTTCCCCAGGGGCAGTATTTAAATATCTTGAGAGCTTACTTGAAAGGTCTTGGAATAGGCGTAGCGAAACTTGTGGGATTCCCCTTTCTGCCACAGCGTTGGTCAGCGGAGATGGGAAAGCGAGAGGCACTTGACCAACATCGGTGTGCCACGTAGAGTAATCAAAAGCTTGATTATATTTCCACGATTCGCTTTCATCATCTGAGTCAGGTTTGGGTCTAGACACCAATCGTGCCAGTATCTCTCGATACATCTGACGAGAACTGACACCCAGCTCTGTGATACCTTTTGGGTAATTTCGTTCAATGCTAAATTCGAGATTCTCCAAAGCTTCCATTCGATCAGTATCAGCATGATGTTCATTCTCATAATGTCTACTGACACCCTCGAAAGTCCTTGTCAAAAAAGACTGAATATGATTTTTGTACACTCCATCTGAATTGATTCGATTCATCAGATCAGCGCGAGAAGCAGATTCTTCGTTCTCCGTCGCAACGATCAGGAAAGTCTCCGTAGCACTTCTGCACCCATATTCAGTGAGGGTTTCCACAAGTTTTTCAAATCGGTCATTACAGATGTTCTTCTCTTTGGAAGACACTCCTAGGGTCTTATCACTCTGAGTGAGTGCTTGTTCACAAATGCTAGTTTGGTGGGTCGTCATGTTCTTTTGCACTGAGGAACTGACAATCAGTGTACTCTATATGGCGAATGTTGGCAAGATATCTAACAAGTATTCAATCCTCACCACTTCCCTGCAGGGTATAAATATGATTATTGTATACGATCAAGCTCCATGTATCACAAAGGGTATCAAGCGCTTCCTTTGAAGCTCATGAAGCATTGGTCTCTTTTCAAGTCCGGAGGAATCGGCGAAACACCATACTTCTTAAATACTGTGCATATGCGAATATCATACGTAAATGTACTCTATCAGCATTTTTACATTCCATCATGCGATGCTACGATTCGACCATCTTTGAAACTTGAATACCTTCTGACCGAAACCTATCCCACCAGATTACATTGAAGATAATGGCGCACAGTAGTATTTCAGAGCTGTACAATCCGTGATCTCTACGAATCACTCCTCAGGTAAGGTCCAGTCCTAGCGGATAGTCGCCGTGCTCAAGAAGTCACGCAGACGAAGTCAACATCTGAGCCCAATCCCTTGATTGACCATGTTAACGAAGCCTCGAGATGGGCGGGATTTGAGGAAGCCACTAGAAAAGTCTGGGGATTGCGACGCACTCCAGCAAGATCTGAAGGACATTCCTGTGCAGTATCGTACGCTGACCTCTTCCACGGTGGGCTACACATCCCAGAGGCATAATTGAGCGATGTCCAAGCGAGATTTGGGCACCGGACGAAGACTTATTGAATGCATCTATCTATCTACCACCCCGTCGGCTTGACGAGGCTCTCTACGCTCAAATGGGCGCAACCATTCGCGTCACACCCCGAGTTCTGGACCTTTGTGCCCCACCAACTGATATGCGCCCCGGCACCGGTATACGTGATGGCAAAGTAGATGAGAATAACGGCAATGGCGACACCGGAATCGAGCGCCGTGGCTGTAATCATGTTGTACTTGCGCCACCACGCTGTCTTCTTCTTGTGGATGAGGTACCCAAAGACAAAGGAGACGAGGAACCATGACGAGAAGTTGATGCCGGTGTTCTTGGGCAAGAGGGTTCCGGCATTCATGATCAAGGTCGGACTGACCAACGCCCACTTCGAGTCTGGGAAGCGCCGGCGCATGATAAAGACTATTGTCGTCACGGCCGCCGCCCCGAACAAAAAGTAGTAGATTTCGACATACCGACCTCCCTTTGTGAAGACCTTTGAGCCGAGCAGCCCCCACATGATGTGCGTGTTGAAAGATGTCTTGGCTGTCCGGCAGACAAAATTGTTCTCCGCCGCTGAGGTGCAAACATTGGCGGTGTGGCGAAGGGCCCACCAGGTCACCGAGCAATTGACAAGCGATGACCAGACGCCGGAGAGAAAGACGATCAGAGCGGCGGTTCGGGGTGGGACGGAGAGGTAGTGGGCCATCTTCATAGACTGGGATTGATGCATGGCATGTTGCAGCGTCGCAAAGCCAGAAGTGGCGAAGTACATGCAAGCAATGGGTTTTCCGGGCAGCCAGAAGCCGCTAACCATTTCGAGGAAGATGTTGAGGTTGAGAGTGATATTGGCGCGGGCCTCGACCATGGCAAGAGGGAGAAAGAGCACTGCGGCGATGATAATCGAGACGAAGAATGCGCCGGCGCCCACTTGGGTTTCGTTCCTCCAGACCTCCACAAAGATGATGCCAAATATTATCCCGATCACCGATGCAGTGCCGTACAGCCACAACGGCAGCACCTTCTCTCTATACCTTTTCTGTTCCCCATTGACCGCGCCAGTATCGGCGTTACGATTTCTGAAGGGCTCCCACACGTCTTTGCGCCAATTCATGGCGAGGTCCAGGATGACTGCGGCAAATGATGCAACGCCGAGTGCAGAATTCAAGACGAAGGCTGCCGGTAACATGAGCGGGCTGTACTTCTTGTACGCGGCTGCGTCTAGCGTCCAATTCTTGGTGACCACTTTGGTGACGTCGTAAGATTTGCCGTTAACGGTGTAGAGACTGTTGGTCATGATCGGGAAATGACCCGTCTGCCAGGTGTTGGTGTAGTACAATGCGGGCAAGACGATCCATCCCCAGAAAGCAAAAGCGCCAAAGACGCAAGAGGCGGCCCAGAACGGGGTGAGGAGAGGGTTGGATAGGTTGGAGATCTGAGACCAGTCGAAGGCTAGCGGCATGAGGCCGAGGCCGGTCTTGACGCCGAATATTTGGCTCAAGGTAGCATTGTTCGGGGCGCTCCACGAGATGAAGGCGCCGATGTAGGCGAGAGCAGGGAAGACAAGGCCTGAGATCCAGTAGTAGACAAACGAGAGGGTAAAGACGATGCCGAACATGCCCATGGGCGAGATCTTCCAGGTCTTGCCGTCGTTGTCGCTCGGATTTGGCTTGAGCCGCCGGTTGATCCGATCAATGTTGGTGACGAGCGCAAGCTGGCCCACGACGCCCGGCCAGATCATATTGGCGGGCCGCACGAGGATGCTGTGAGTCAAACCGGTCCACCCCCACGAGGTGATGTACAGTCCGAGGTTGTAGAAGATCATCTTGCCTAGACCGAGCTCGACCTTGAAATACTTGATCTGCTCCACCATGAGCGTGTTGGTGAGATTAGCCGCAATGCAGACGTTGACAAACATGAGCACGCAGCCGAGCTCCTTGCGGTTGAAGCGGGTATCATTCAGGCTCAGTCGTCGGCCCCCTCCAATCGGGAGAGACAAGTTGGGGAGCCAGATGGACCATGCGGTGCCGACCGGCCAGGCAACGAGGACGGCGACGATGCTGGCGACCGAAACGGTAGGGTAGCGCAGCTGGAACAGTGCATCGATGCCAGAGATGACTGTCGAGAGGACCAGGAGCAAGGTCCACATTCGCACGGTACTGGGCGAGATGTCCTGCTCGTCCACCGCGCCGATCGAGTCGCGGATGTCGTCCTGGTGGAAGTCGATGGCAGCCCGCGTCGAGAGGGAAGAGGCATTACTATCATCAGATGAGGCCTGTTTCTCCGAGTCTGGATCATGAGGCTCATCGTAGCCGTCCTCATACGTGGGCGTCGGGTGAGGCGATATGGCCTCTCTGTCGACAGCTAGCTCACGCATATCGTATAATAGTGGTGATGAGGGATCGACATTACATGCTTAGCTCTCTCTTTTCTGCTTTATATCCCCATTTCCAGACGAGGACCGTCGTGAAAATATGTCCCATATCGGCCCATAAGGTTATTTTGGGCAGAGCACACGTCAGTGGTGCCTTATCGGCCGATAATCTGATACGAGATTAGCAACCTTGCCCCTACTCAGGATTTCACTTGGAATTCTTTTTTTTGGCTCTACATATCGGGTTTACCGGAGTCTGCACCTTATAATCATGATGTATGGTCTATTTTTACAGGTTTGATATTCAATTTCCTCCGAGACATCATATTAGCTGTGTCCATCCTATCTCCAACCTTCCTATAATAATCCTCATCCCTTGACTGGGCTGGTATATGGCCCAAGCGTAATCTAGTAGTCTCTTCATCCCAAATCATGACAAGACTTCACCCTTAACGAGACTCCACCCTCAACGAGATTTTGACCATAGAAGCGATTTTTGAACACTTTATATCTCAGTCAATATCACAGCCAGAAGTCTGAAAGTTGGTATGCACACTCATGCTACAAATGTACCCTGATCCACTCTATTTTGTGGCTTGACAAGATGCATAGGGTGGAGATTGACTGAAAATTCGTTATTTTGTGATGATTCCAAAATATTGTAGTAGCTATAGCCATGCATGCAATCAATCCCTTCAATATGAGCTTAAACAACTCTGCCTTGGGCTACTGGCAGAATTTCAGCCATGTAAGTGACTTGATGAATTTATGGTGAGTCTTTCAAGAAATCCAAAAAAAGCCTCTCTACGGTGTGATTTTCGAAAAATCTCGTTGACGGTGGAGTTTCGTTAAGGGTGAAGTCTTGTTATTGAAAATTTCGGCTGAATCTGCATAAATCATCATATTCCCCTCGTTTGCTCGCTGACCTTCATTTGCCTCTTGGTGATAATTTGAGGAGGATGAGATTGTAACGCTATACTGTACTTCAATCAATACTTCACTGCAAGAACTTCCAGCATCATACGTATGTTGGGATACATCAGTTGATATCTCATTCAAGAAAGATTCCAAATCGTTCTTTCGTTCCATCCCATATTCCACTCTCAAACTCCTTCGGTTATCTTCTGAAGGTTGTTTTGTAAGAGACGATAGCTAGGTATTGGCCATGGTACTTGTCAATATGTCGAAATGCCTCTTGAGGATATCAAACGTATCAGTCATGATCGTATCTCGACTGGCAGAGACAATTTTTGGATTGAGAATCTCGAGCTGTTAGTGCTCATCTCCCATTTTGAGCTCAGATCTCACAGTAAAAGGATTAGAGGGCAGTAGGTGACGATCAGTCGTATAACGGTAAAAGAAAAAGGAAATCCAGGCATCGTTACCTGAAATAGCTAGGTATAACAAACTAGGATCCAAAATGTGCTTCGTGACTCTCAATTTTGATCCACTCTTCTCAAAATTCTTGAAGGATGACCGAGACAAGATACATACTGTATGCTTCGATTGTCCTAGTCGTTATACAATATACTTTATGGTCGATATGATGTTTGCTGACCTATTACTCATGAAAGCCCTGAGGAAGAGTATCGGTTCCAGCATGTATACAGGATGATATGTTTTCAAATTGTTGGTCGATACCTAATCACACTGTTCTGTACACGCTTAGTATGACCTCTCATTGCATTCCTAGAATATATGCCTTTCTATCGATACATGTGTCATGATGATGTTATACATGCTTACAAGAGTTTTCGACCATCCCACAAATCTACATCCTCGCTGAACCTATATCCAATCCCACACTTCCCCTCTTCCCTTCTCCACCGGTATCAAAAGGCGGTCGACCTCTCCTCAACCACTTCTCTGCCCCATCAGCCAATCCTTGAGGTAAGAGATCCTTCTCAGAATAAGGTCCTCCATCACCTTTATCATTGATTACCTCTCCATCATCTTTCACCAGAGCATCTTTAAAACTCCAATCTCTTTCTATACCATTGGGAAGATAGTCCGCTCTTCCATTCCATACTATCTCCCATTCACCTACTCCACAAGGCATGACTTGGGATCCAGTCGAACGTGGAGGGGGGGAAGGTGGTCTTGAGAGAGGTGCGAAAGCCGGTGGAGTAGCTGTACCTGTCAAACTCCCGAATGCAGGTGAGGGAGGTGCCAGTCCACCACCAAAAGCAGGTGAATCGACCGAGGTAAATCCCAGAGAAGAGGGAGGACGAGAATCAAAGGGTTGTCTGTGAGGCTGTAAAGTCGATTCGAACGATTCTGAGGTAGTGGGTCGTTTACGTTGATACAAGGAGGTGGAAGCGCAGCCAGCTACGACGTTGAGTGTACGATCGCCAGTGAGCTAAGAGTAAGATACACGATCATTCAGTATGCAATTGTAAAGTAAAGCGGTCACTCACTGCTCGTCCTAGCGCAATGAGACTCGCCGCATGAGCAAAGATCACCACGCTCCTCACTTCAGGATGCAATTCTTCGATTTTACTTATCCAACTTTCTACGAAGAGTTCCGCTCGATCGTGCAATTCTTTAAAGGACTCGCCCTTCCGCGAGGGGAAGACTGTGGATCGGTATGACGAGTTGAGCGATTTTGGGGAGAAGTACTGCGAGAGATGCTCGGAATGGGATGGTCGGGGATGAAGTCCTGTATTGGGCAAGACGGGGGAGTACCTGGAGGGAATATCCATGTCAGCACTTAGACCCATTTCTCCTCTAAGTATTCTTTTCGACAGCGATAAGACAGTCCAGTCATAATTTGGTCTATCTATTAAGTAACGCGAGAATTCACCATTCAGCTACACCATGTTCCAACCTCACTCCTCCTTCTCTACCTTTCCCCTTCCCCTCACTAAGTTCACCTCCTTCGATCAAACCCAATTTCTGAGCGGTAGCCAAAGAAGTTTCTATGCATCTATAGAATGGACTTGAAAATACCAATTCCGGTGTAGGGTATGGATGGGTCTTGGAAGGATCAGATAGGAACGAAGAGAGATGTTGGGATTGCTCGTGGCCGTAGACTGCTAGCTGCGAATGTACGAGGATGACAATGTCAATGATCAGTGCCAGATTTAGGCACATATCAAGATCGAGATATGGTCTAGATACAGACGAGATATAAGAGAGAGACGTTTGACTAACCGGTGGATCCCTATTCAGTCCTGTTGGAGAGGTTTTTATACTTGGATCTATCCAATTTGACCTAAAACCAGAGATAAATCAGATCAGTACAGTGATGTATATCGAACGATACACTCCAGGTATTGTGGTATGTATCAAGTTACTCACCTGAATCCATGCCTACAGATATATATGCACTCTAACATACTCTGATCCGCCTGAGTTGGTGTTAGGAGAGAATGGTTAGTGTGGTTGAATCCACCTCACCGGAAGTTGGAAGCCAAGTATCGATAGATTATGATCTTGACAACGCAGTCTCTTCACAGCTTGCTATGTACGCTACGCCAAGCTCTATTCTTCAATCTGATACGGGAAGAAGACTGATATATGTATGATTTGACGAAATGTTGAAATAGTGAGATTGATGTCGGTCGTAACTGTCAGGTGATGTCATGTCGTCATTATATATATATATATATATATGACCTGAAACGGAGCGGTTGCTCCGTGATCCAGACAAGACCTTTTCCACTTTTTATAAATCATCACACCGAGTGAAACCATGAAACGCCAATGACCAGACCAGTAGCTCAAAGAGATCGGTACAAGCAGCTCATGGGCAACAGGACATTCCATTCGCTATCAGATCAGATAATAGGGAATAGTCAGAAGATATCCTGAACTGTTCGTCTCATCGTCAACAAGATCATCTGCAGATATGTATGTATGTCATGCGTGCATAATATCACACCTCCCCTAAGTAAGACGAAGAAAACTAGTTCAAATCTGGTACGGAGATGATACACTTAGTAACCGAATTGAGTGAGTTTCTCATCTTTGGCGACTGAGGCGTCGGCCTTGGCTCGGAGTTTGAGAGCGGCTTGCTGCGAATGTGAAGAGGTATGTCAGCATGAGTCCTACTTATATGACCTTAACATCGTAGAGGAAGGAAGAGTAAGGTTGTAGAGGGGAGATATTTGATGAACAACTCCCCTACTCTCTTCTCTTCCCCTGCCATTCCCATGAATCAGGATGATCGAAGAACCGATAGAACTCACCTTTCTCTCGAAGTAAGCTTGTCCCTTAACCTTTCTCTTCTCTTCGAGTCTATCAACGACATCCTTGTAGTTCCATCCGACTTCAGCTGAGATTCTCTTGAGGGTACAGAACTTTCTACCGGGTTTCAATCGGAGCACTCTCAAAGCGGAGGGTACGACCATCTTCTTAACTTTATCTTGAGATGGGGGTACACCTTCGTACAATTCGAGTCTCTTCAAAGCGGCGGCACCTCGGGAGGTCTTGTGGGGGACCATTCCTCGGACGGCCTTGTAAAGGATTCGGGAAGGAGCTCGGAAGTGGAAAGGACCCGATTTCTTAGGGTTGACAATGTGTCGTTCTGAGATATGAAACGAAAAGAGATTAGCAAGGATCATAACGCAAACGACGATCGTCACGAGAATGGCCTCGATGGACAATGCGATTCATTGATTGCAGTTGGGACTGGGTTGTTCTTGTCAAAGGGCTGAAATAGGTGTCTATCCTTTCCCACTCGTCGTGGCGCACATATTCCATCATCCTTCTGACATTGACGTCCATCCACTATCCATCCTAATGATAGAAAACAAAATCTCAACTCACTGTGGAGGTAGTTGTGGTACTTCAACTTGTTTCGGAAGAAAGAACCCGAAGCGTTGATTTCCTCACATCGGACGACGGTGACCTTTTGGCCGCTGAGGATCTGTGGGTAGTAGTCGTGGGTAGAGTGACAGATTGCGATATCGTACAAGGAAGTGAAAAGAGAAAGCGGTGAAGCGATGTCAGCATATCATCCTTTTACTGTTTTGACTACCACATTCTATCTCGTCCATCATGACGACCACCCTCTTCATCTCATCCCAAGCACTAACACAACACAGCACACTGTCTCCGCTTCGTTGCTCTTATTCCTTCGCCCACCTCGATACACCTTCCAACATCGCAGTATTCTTCCCTCATCTCTTCTTTCCGCTCTCTCTTTACGTTCCTTACACTCCTCACAAAACCCAATGAACTCAAACTAAACTAACCTGCTTGGAGATGATCGAAGCGAGACGACCCAAAAGGTGTCCTTTTCCGTCAATGACGATGGGTTGGGCGGAGAAGTTAGACATCTGTGTGGGTGTGGTGATTATAGTAATGGTCGAGAATGGAATAGTTATTTGGTGTTGATGAAAATTTGTCGATAAGAAGGGAGAATGATAGAGCAAAAGGTCAGCATTCCTGCGCTCGACACTCTTGAGGTAGGTGGGGAGATGTCGAGCTTACCTTTATACACGCCCTTTTTAGTTTTACTTGAGGTCTAAGGAAGAAGGAGAGACTGTCTAGGTGTGATTTTGATATGGTCGACGAAAAACCTCGAATCCGTTGCTTGTTGCAGCTACACCCTACTAGCAGACTGGTACTGCAGCCAGAGAGAGCGGGAAACTGCACAGGACTTGCTTGGCTGAGGGCGAGCCAGTGCCACATGTCAATCGAATCGGAGAATCTCACGGTCCAGCAAGAGTGGCACAGATCTGGTGGGACATACCTCTTAAATCCGACACCAGCATAACGCCGAATATCACGCTTCCGTCGCGAATGAGCTTTGCCAGCTTGCATACGCCACAAGCCTCGGTGGATGTTCGAGATCCAAAGCATATTGCTCCTTGCTATCCCGCCGATCATACCCGACACGTTGTTCGGGTGGGACACCTTATTAGCTAGATGTGCATGACTATATACAGCAACAAAAGTCATACTGATTATCGATCCATCAGTACGATAATGTCATGGTATGGTTAAACCGGTGTTAAGCACTTGGCAGTCACCCGTTCGAACAGACTTGCTCTGTGAACGCATGCTCACGAATTAACAAGTTTTACTACCCGTCTTCTCAGTCTTGTTCGAGTGAGGTATCTCGGCATACACATCATTTTTACCATCGTCGCCACCATATCCATCCTGCACATACGTTTTACAGGAAACCAGTATGATGCCGCTACCAAACCTTACAAAGTGACATGTTGCTTGACGACGAGCCTGTTTACTCACTCTAATCCCATTGGAATGCTGGATTGGTCGATACGGCCTAGTAGGTCACCACGGTCCTTTACATGGTACGGGTTTCGGATGAAGTTGCGTTAGTTTTAGGTGGGAGAATAGTTTGAAGTAAGTTTGGGTCTTGTAAGTATGGATCGACATTGTTAGGATACGTGACGATCTTTGGTACAAATCCGAATAGGAATATGGAAAGCGGTGAGATGGGATGACAGGGAAACGATGTTGAACAAGGAAGTCAAAGTTGATAGTTATGCAAGTAAATATAGAACGATCACTGCAACTTGGAGAATTCAGACTTCTGAACGATCGATCCTTCGACAGCGATCATATCAAAGGATTGACCACACGCCTCAAGCTTTCCGTTTCGAGACTGGCTTCTGACTCGAACTAGGACAAGACAGACGTCACATATTGCACACCTATCTTCTCACATCCTCCTTCGGATTGTATGAAACTAGCTTGGATCTGTGTGTAAGGTAAGAAAACGTATAAGAGTATGTACCAATTGAATGAGAAGTCAGTGACGGATCTCCGTATTTAGCTGACATGAGATGGTCACAAGGGGTTGATCTTTTCTGCCATGTTGACATGCTCGAATGAAGTACCAACGTCAACGTATAAATCAGCTCAACATGGAAAGATGTCATGCAAATGCGAGATTGAAACGATCAGTGAATCACCTCGATTGAGAGTGTATTACTTCAGCTCATATCTTGTTCAAGCAATCCATAGAAAGGTGAATTGGCAGAGGTTCATGTAGCCAGACTATTGAGCTACATAATTTCGGACGAACCAAGCACTGTCCGTCTGTTCTGAGGTATGGGATGATAGTATTCGGTTCGGATATTTTGACAGGATGTTTTGTTCCTTCATGCCGTGATCTGCATTTGAGCTTTGACATGTTGGAAAAGCAGACGCGTATCCTTTCTTTTCTCGTATTGTGAAATACAGATAGATGTTGTATATCCAGCTCCAATGCATCGCATCGTCCATACATTCGGCAAGAGAGGAGGATGTGGAACGTATACATTGTGATTGACATGTACTAGGCTAGAAGATGATCTGTTCAGGATCCTTGTAGCCATAGCTCGATCGGATTCAGATCAAAGTAGGTGAGACGCGTAGGAACGTGGCTTTTGATCCTATCCTGTTATCCTATCTACGAAGGTCTTGGCACCATATCAAAATAATCCGCAAGGGGGTATGCATCTGTGTATGTAAGGAGATCGAGGTAGCATCGAGCTCAAACCAACACCCTTACCCCCATGCATGCATCGATCTGTGGGGTTTCCATTGGGAAGACAAAAGGATGAAAAGGTAGATGTTGGAGAAATACGAATTAAGGTTGAGTGCTAGTCGTCATAATTCCTTGTTCCGTCCTTGGCCCTCAGTCGCGTTATTCCGTTATCCATCCTTACTCTTACCTTCTAATCCTCAATTATTCCACTCAGCCTCGCATTGTTATCATTGGTACTTGATACTCTTGTCCCATATTACATGAAGCATTCACTTCGACTGGTCCATCTGCTTTCGTATCACATCCTTCTCTATAGACAAGACAGTATCGGTGAGATCAACTGAGCACAACAATCAAAGGACACCCTCACCTGTCAGAAAGGACAATAAGACCATACCCACCCCTTCGGTCCACAGCAAACCATTTTAGTATTCTCATCAAATACCTAGTCCAGCTTCGACTTTATTCGTTCATTCATCTATACCTCAACATCATAGCTCACAACAGTCATCGTTATCAACCACGATATCACCACAGACCATACATCGACCATCACACACCGTACCGACAAACACACGCATCCTCGTCACCTTATCTACCCCTTCAACTCCGCAGCAACCTGATCATCCTATACCCGACGCGATCCTTTACCTTTGATCTTCCCACTCTCACTATCACCCCATCATACCACCCATGTCATCTCATCTAGCACCTACACCCCAACAACCACTAAACAGATATATCCCTCAATCGCCTCAACCCGACTCACCACCTCAGACACCCTCACCGATATCACCTGGTAAATCAATTCTGGAAGTTGCGCTAGGAAAGGAGATGGAAGGCGATCAACCCATAACTAGTACACCAGAAGGATACTCTTATACCCACTCGAACAACACGAACACGAACACGAACACGGGAGTAGGAATCGGTATCAATTTCCCACCTGAATCTAACCCTTTACCTAAAGAATTGCATTCACCAACCCTGAGCAGTAACGACAACTTGTACAGCATGGCCGCACCGCCTATCATGCAAAGACGCAAATCCAGTGAAGGTGGATCAGCCTCATCCGTTCCATTGCCATCGTCGCAGGAAGGTTCATCTTCAGCTGGGATGGCACACTCTCTATCAGCCGGATCAACTTCATCTACTACTGCTCCAATCCATCAACAACCTCAATTTCCACAGCAGAATCTCTCACCGTTCCCCAGCTCAGTCAGTAATCAATTCAACACTCCTCCCAGACCACGTACCGTCTCTCCCCGACATAATCTGACAAGCAACGGAACGGCCACGGCGACATTCGCATCCTCTTCATCGTTAGGTAAAGGGTTTAGTAACAATAACGAACCTAGAGAAAGAGTCTTATCTCCCCATAAATTAGATCTTGGGTCCGGTACGGGAGCGGGAGTCGGAATCGGGGATCAACAGGAAGAAAACCATAATCATTTAGATCCAAACAACCCATACGATCAAAAGAGCAATAACGGTAGTAGTGGTAGTAGTAGCAATTGGGAAAAAGCCAATTCATCTTTCTCATCATTCGGCGGAGTAGGTAGTCAACCCTATTTCCCACTGACGGGTAAAGAGAACCTGTTGGGTAATTCACCAACGGTCCAACCGAAGAAAGTCCCATTCACGGATTCAGTCGGTTTTTGGTTATCCCTCTATTTCTGTTTCAATCTGGGTTTGACTTTGTTCAACAAGTTTGTGTTGGTCAGCTTCCCATTCCCATATGTGAGTTACCTTATTCCAATCTCATTTTGACAACAGGTCATGAAGTTTATGCGAGTGCTGATGCTGATTCTGCACTTGATATAGACGCTTACTGGACTTCATGCATTATCAGGTTGTGCAGGTACTTATATAGCTTTGGAACAAGGAGCTTTTGTAAGGACTATACTTTAACTTCTTGTCTAGACTCCCTCGTATCCAATGAAGTTCGCTAATACACTTGATCGCCACTCAGACACCAGCTCGTCTAACGCAGAAAGAAAACGTCATCCTCGCTGCTTTCTCAGTACTTTACACAATCAACATCGCAGTCAGTAATATCAGTTTACAGTTGGTTTCTATTCCGGTGAGTGCAGGTCATTCTAAATATATTTATGTACACAGAGACAGCATGTTGACTTGATTTTGACCTTCCTCTGCGTTCCAGTTCCACCAAGTCGTTCGAGCATCCACACCGCTGTTTACCATTTTCATAGCTGCCATCTTCCTGCGAGCCAGATTCAGCGCATTGAAGCTGGTCTCTCTGTTACCTGTAGTGGCAGGTGTAGGGTTTGCGTGAGTCCCAAAACCTTTGATGTCACCACATCACCATCTCTTAGCTAAGAGTGAATACTGACATACGAATCGAAAATCTCGATAGTACATATGGCGACTATGATTTCACCGCTCTCGGATTGATCTTGACTTTGCTTGGTACTTTCCTCGCTGCGCTGAAGACGGTAGTAACCAATCTGATTCAGACGGGTGGTGGAGGTAGATTGAAGCTTGTGAGTGTTGTATCTGCTTACATATATCTATCCGGACTACTCGATCTCGCAGAAAGAACATCTAGGTTTGCGAACACAATTAGACATGGCTGACTCCGTGTGCCTTTCTCAGCACCCTCTCGATCTGTTGATGCGAATGTCACCACTCGCTTTCATCCAATGTGTGATATACGGATGGTACACCGGTGAACTCGAAAGAGTCAGAAGATACGGCGCCACTCAAATGACGAGATCGAAAGCTATCGCATTACTGTTCAACGGTGTTTTTGCCTTTGGACTGAACATCGTTTCATTCACCGCTAATAAGAAAGCGGGTGCTTTGACTATGACTGTCTCTGCAAAGTGAGTGATCGACCCCCATTCAGAAATGTTTAGTATATATATATAGGGGCAAGTAGCTGATGAGGGCATGGTGTAGCTGCAAGCAAGTCTTGACTATCGTACTAGCAGTCATGCTGTTCAACCTCCATATCTCCCCTACAAACGGAATTGGAATTTTGCTTACTCTTGTTGGTGGCGTAAGTGTCTGGCTTCACTTGTTATCCTCTGTGGCAAGTCAAGCCAAGTGATCAATAGCTGATTGATATACGTGACCTTGAATATAGGGCTGGTACGGTTACGTCGAGTTTATGGAAAAGAAGAAGAAAACCAAAGTCTTAGAAAGGGCTTAAGGTTGAATTCCCATTTACAACATTTACGAACATTCTTGTTTCTATCCTTTACATCATGCCTCGATTCTCTCTCCTTCTTTTGTGAATTTTGGCGATTTTAGCTATTCATCTGGAATATCATCTCATGGTCATTTGAAGAAAAGACGATACTCTACTGCCCTTACTGCTTCTCCCATTGGATTATTTTTGGATTATCACTCAAGTCCGAGTAGACTTCCGTTCGGCCTGATAAGAGCTGTAGATAAATTAGAGAAGGATGATGATACTACATAATGTATTACCATCATAGTACATCTTGAACGGTAGATTATACATGATATACATATATGACAAGTTGGTTACATGTATCACGCTGTATAGAAGGTACTAACCACTGATGATGTACTAGCCCTAGGATGATATGGAGAGTATTATATATGCTGATCACGCCGAACAACAGCCTTTGCCTTTCATCCTTTATTCGTGGTACACCTGTAGACTCGAAGGGTTCCCAACGGTCCTTTGTCGTCAGCTCCACATTATTCCGTCATACCGTAGTTGATCATATCGATAGATTACCTACTATGGTCAAAGGTGGTACTGAGAAGCATGCTTTAGCATACTTCCACCTTTATCATTCATCGTTATCATTGGTAACGACGACGACGACAATATTGTATCCCAACGTAAACCCCGAGATCTACCGCTGTTCAATGGTGTAAACGATTGCAATTGACCAGGGTGCTGACCTTTATCGCTTATCGTCCAGATTCATTTCATTTCATCTTTTTTCCTGTCACCGGATCGAACCCTTTCGAACATTTTAGCATTCTATACTCGCCTCATTCATGTCATCTTTACGGAAACTGGAGAATGAAGCTTTGGCCCGGGTCGAAGAAGCCAAGGCGGCACGTTATCGACCTCCTTACCAAGTAGATCCAAGCTGTCTCTCTGGTGATCAATCGGATGAGCCAGGCGTCGCCACCTTGTCCAAAGCCCTGGCATCAGCTTTAGCCACTGCGAAGACAGATCACTCCATCTTCAAAGCCAGAAGGCACAACCTATCTTCAGAAGTGCTGGAGCGATTTCGTCTAGAAAGCGAGAGAGATATCCAGACTCAGTATACGCCTTTCATAGCAGAAATCCTCAGAGAGATCGAAACTCAGGCTGAAGGAGCCAAGGACGACGAAATCTCATACTCGACTTTCGGCTCCGGATATCGAGTATCTGTCGAGCGCAAGGACGATCAAGGGAGCAATTTTGTCTTGGAGTATACCACCGAAAGTGGAACGTACATCCTTCCTGTTAGTTGGGTCAAATATTCTAACAATAAGTACTTCACAGAGATTTTGTATGGTAAATCGGTCTCAAAGCTTTCGAAGGGCTCTAAAGACGATACTTGCATCCCTCCATCCGTTACATCTTCATCGGGTGTGAGTTGATTCCCGTTATAATGTGCTCGAATTAAGTTTGTATCAGTCATAGATCTTGCCGCTCAGTAGATCAGGAATCACTTTGGGGAGACGATATGCATCTTTACCACCAGAGCTGGAATGTGAAGGCTCAAAGCAAACTTAGCTGTTGCATTCGCTTCTGCTGCACTACTGCTATATCTTCACTTAGCACTGTCTGCTCCTCCTGTTACAGAGATCAAGCATTCATCATGAAAGACATTACGGTGATGACCCGTAGCGTAGATTGCTCGGTCTCATCACCAGAAATCCAGACCTTTGCATGATGTCACCATCCTTCCATTGACAAAGGATGACATATATCGCTAAGATGTGTCCCAGTCGATGATAGTCTCGCCATCGACCTGAGTGCTTCTGCAGAAGGACGTGACAGGAGAATCAGCAAGAAGACATCTTTACGTTTCCTAGCCACCATGACCTTTCAAGAAGAGCCGAATTGGTTGAATGCAAATAGCAGTCTAAATCTGGACAGATCCTCATCCCGAAATCATTCAACATCGACAAGATTCGTACATTCTATACCGTAATTCGATTGCCACCTCGTAACTACATAATGGAGCTCGCATCCCCCGCTACCACTCAATATCCTTCTGAATCGGGGACCGGAATGCCTGTAATGTCTTCAGTGGCATCAGCGCTCCATCAACAGCTCACTGAGCTCCATGCAGGGATGAAAAGGTTCCAGGAACTGTATGCGAGTCATGCCGATCAGCTGACCAAGGCTGACATCGACACGATGGTCGGCGAACTTGGACTGCTGAAACGCACTGTGGAATGGACTCATCGGACCATGGACGATGAATCAGCTGCTATCGACTCCTGCGTTGATGATCTCATTGCTGGATGCTCCGAAGCCATAGTAGAGGCTAAAATAGAATACAGGATCAACCAAGAACCCTCTTTGAAAGATATCAGCGACGATTTCACCAGGAAGGTCTATGTTGATGACAAAGGTCCAGTCTCGATTCAGATTCAGATCACTCCTCTATTGGTCGACAATATCGAAAGAAGATTGACCAGCTCTCAACTTTATGCGTGGTACAATACTGATCCATCTCATGTACCCGACATATGGTCCAAATTTGGACATGATACAATCAAGGTTAATACCTCGGATGGTACCAACTTCAAGTGCTACTTCGGTCCAGCTGACTATATGATTGCCATTAATAACGTACAATTTGGAGACGAGAATTGCTTCGATACTATGAAAGAACGAAACAGCACCGCCTGAGAACATGAACCGGTAGGTGATTGTGGCGGGGCATAGGATGAATGTGTTGCAGCGTCAAAGGGGTTCTGAATATGCCAGAAATTTGATATGCAAACAAATACCATTGAGAATATGAACATGATATGCTGTACACATTTCGAAAGTGCAGTCCATGTTTCTTACAATTCCTTCCTACACCCGCCACAGAGTACAAATAGTGGGTGATACCTATATCCTAAGGTGTTGATATCATTAGTTAGATACGCTTCTTGACATCGAACATGTGCATATGAAAAGTACAACAAGACTGTGGGATATGAGCTATGAGATATGAATGTACTACAATTAAGCGACAGCAACACCTAAGTATGCGTATGAACCATTAGGTCAATTTACGTGATTCCCAAATTTCTTGAGCCTTCTTCAACCTATTCAATGGACCGACCGATAATGATCAGCTCAAACTCCATCAGAACGGTATCAATATCTGAGCTAAGACTACAAGTAGTAGGTCACTCACCTCCATTCGCATCCTTCCTCGAATTCACACCATCCACATCTCCTAGTTTGTTCCAGCGTCACTCCGTTGGGTTCTCTCTCGCCCATCCAGAATTGTAATACATTCTCTAGATGTTTCGCCAACAATAAGGGAGAATGATTAAATTTGTGTGTACCTATTATAGTACCCGATGGAAGATTATCATTGTCGCCTTGGTCTTGTTCTTGGTCTTCATCCGTTCCTTTGGAAGCAGATGAAGAGTGAGTCGTAGTGTCATTCGAAACACTTTGCTGAGAAGACACAGGCGTTTTCAACACATTTACTACCCCCTGTCCTCCCTCAATATCTGTCTCCAGATCAGGGTTGACCAAACTCATTTCTACCGCCCAAGCTAATTCATCTTCCTGTTTCGAATCTTGCTCTTGCTCATCGTTATCGCTTCCCCAATAAATCTCTTCGCTAGTCCGTGTGGGCGGTCTGGATATGCTCATATTCGCGTCTTCTCCTTTCTCGTCCGCTTCGACTGAGATTAACGGTTGAATGGGATCAGAAGCAGGGCTTTTTAGGGATTCTTTGATTGCCAATTTGATCAACCGTCTTTCCTCATCTTCGACACTATCTCCATTAACCGTGAGGAGCGGATATGTCGGTGGTGGTTCTCCTTCTTCTTGTGCTTCAACCTTAGTCCCTCTTCTACGTCTTTTGCCTTTCCTCCTATCTTTATCCTTGTGTTTCTTCTTACCTCCTGCACGTCTATATACCAATTTAAGTGAGTCTTCCGTCCTACCTGAATTCTTCTCTTCTTCCTTTTCTTTCCCTTTCCCTTTGCCCACATTCTTCGTCCTATTCGTAGTGGTCATACCCGACCCCAAACCCAATTCTAATACATACTGATTCCAAATTAGTTTTAGATCATTTAGGTTCTCAGCTCTATCACTTCCATATCTCAGTCCATTTCCCACTACGACCGATTTACTCTGTTCCAAGAACCCTTCTGAGAATCGTTTCGTAGAGTCAAGATCGAGATGAGCGAAGATATAATCCCATGAAAAAGAATTCCGACTCGGTAAGATTGATTTGCCATTCTGACTGGATTCGCTATTCTCATTGTGAGTTGACGAGTCAGTGGAAGGGTCATTGGAGGAGAGCAATACAGCATCTAGTAATTCTTTGTAAAGCATTACTTGTAATCTACCTGAGAGGGTATCTTCTTCCTTTGGCAGTACGTTGGAAGATCGGGTCTTGGAGTCTGATATGTATAATCGATGTGTTTTGGGTTCGATTTTGGGCAGGGCTGGTCGGGAAGGAACGAAAAATGTTTTAAGAGAAGTTTGATTGGATGGAGTGTCTGAAGATGAGATTGAGATCGAGGTGGGAGCGACAGGTTCGCGAATGATCTCATCCTACGATGAATTGAAAGAATGAGCAACTGAAATCAGTGATTGAGGCGGACCACTCACTATCACACCATATACCAGAACTCCTTTAACAAATCCTACAACAGGCAATTCACGGCACTTGCCCAGGACCAAGAGGGCTTCCATCGCAGCAAGCATGTTTAAGAACCTATTCGAGAGTAGCAGAAAATAATCAGTCTCGATTTGGAGTCCGTATCTATTGTGTGAGGTGCTGGGGTCAAGACCCACCTTAATCCCCATATATCCTCATCAGTCGAGATGGGCACTCTGATCTCTTCGGGGTGTATCTCCCTTTCTAGCCGTTTGTGTATTTTCTACGACATAGCAATATCACGTGCATTAGCATGTTACGCTATCTACTTATTGGATGATGTTCAAAGTGAGATCAGATCATATCAGATCATTGATAGATACGAAGGTCGACATTAGTATAGATTGAACTTACCTCTCCCCGTTTTAGTATCTTCTCTTTACCTTCCACTTTGACTTTATCAACTACGATCTCATTCCCTTCTTTGGACTTGATGATATCCGGCCGTTGTGATGGTGGAAGGTATGGTAATGTTCTTAGACGACTATGAATGACACGCTACACTAGTCAACGATAGGTCATTCGGTATGATGGGACGTTGAAGGCTTATCACCTACTAGTCATACTGTCCATGAGATGATATTAGCTTTCGTATAACACTCTGCAGGTGTGAAATCAAAGGATATTCAATGATCACCCACCTGAGTCTCACACCATATTGGTCCTACCAAATCCGATACACTCAAATAACCTTTCTTCCTAAATTGCTGGAAAGGACTCATCACCTGTATTGCTTCTGTGTCGAGCGGTAGATCTTCGATGTCATGTACGATACCATCTGTTGATCCTTGATTGATCGTAGGCTTTGATTGAGACTCAGCAGCTTGTAGGGCTTGTTCGAGTTCTTCGTCGTATTCGTATGGTATATCATCGTATTCGTATTCATCTTGCATCTCGTCGATTGGACTCCCTCCACTTCCACCTTCGCCCTGATCGATCTCCATGCTTCACGGTTGATCTGACACCTTACCTTGACTATTGACAGGCTGAATCTATCGTATTGACAGTTGACATAGTCGTTGAGGCATGTTGTTGTATGTACAATATCTGCCTGACTGATATAGATTTGAGAGGATGGATACGATGTTGCGATTTTGGGTTGACCGACTTTGTTGTTGTGGATGGACCGATCTCAGGTCAACCTCCACATCACCTCGTAACCAACTGGTTCACCCAATCAATCCATTCGCATGTCATACCAAAGTATCTCAAGCATTCCAAGTCATGCTTGCCAGTAGTTGGTTGAACAGACAGAATGCTGACCAATGAACAACATCAACAGCTTTCTATTCGTAACGCCATCCTGCTGCATCTCGTTAAGATATATAACTCCTATAAATGTAAACGTAAATAACAGAAAAAAGAGACCACGACCCATAACTATAAGCAAACTGCAAGAGGCAAACGGATATAAGAAGTGAGAATCTTTAATATGTATATAACTTTTTACGATGGGATAAAAAGAGTTTTATATATAACAAAGAGGATGTGGAGACAGGTGATGGTTTGGGGGGAGGGAATGGAAAGAGGTTTTGGGATTGTGCAATTAATTCATTTTTTGAGATGAAAGAATCTGTATATATGCGAGATAGTGGGAAGGTGAAATGATAAATCGGTATTATGATGAGAAAGAGAAAAACAAAAAGATCTAAAGTTGGCTTAGATCAGATCGTTTATCCGGAACCACCCTGTTAAGAAGCATCATAAAATTAGCAAATGTAAATATAGTAGTTGGGCAGGTGAAGGTTCAACTCACAGAGTAGACTTTACCGAACATCAATTCTTGCATCTTGTCGTAAAGAGACAAGACACCAGCACCGGCAACACCACGGAGGATGTTAGCACCAGCACCCTTGAAGAGGGATTTGATACCTTCCTTGGCGATGATTTGAGAACCAGCATCCATCATGGACTTGTAGTGGACGGTACCACCGGAGGTCATCATCATTCGTCGTCTGATGGTGTCGAGAGGGTAAGAAGCAAGACCAGCAGAAGTAGTAACAGTCCAACCAAGAGCGAAGGAGGCCAAGAAGTTACCTTCGAGGGGACCAACGAGGATGACGGGTTTGATGGAGTCGTAAAGACCGAAGTAGAGACCTCTGTAGACAATGATACCAACAACGGAAGGAACGAAACCTCTGTAAAGACCAGCGATACCATCGGAAGCGAGAGTCTTCTTGTAGACATCGACCAAACCGTTGAATTGTCTGGAACCACCCTTCTTAGCGGACTTGTTGTCGTTGGCCAATCGAGTTCGGGCGTAATCAAGGGAGTAGACGAAAAGAAGAGAAGAGGCACCAGCAGCACCACCGGAAGCGATGTTACCAGCGAACCATTTCCAGTAACCTTCAGACTTCTTGAAACCGAAGAGTGACTTGAAGTAATCCTTGAAGGCGAAGTTCAAGGCTTGGGTGGGGAAGTATCGGATAACGTTGGCGGTGTTACCTCTCCAGAGAGAAGCGAGACCCTCTTCCTTGTAGGTTCGGGAGAAACAGTCACCAATACCCTTGTAAGGGGTAGAGAGACGACCTTGCTTGATCCTATTGTACGGCACGAAGTCAGCGAGAGTCCTTCAAACGCTATGTGAAGCTATGAATGAGAAGGTGACACTCACATTTCATCTTGGTTTTGCACCAAAAGCTTGATTCTCTCAATGGGAGCAGCAGCGGTCTTGGAGACAGCGGCGGAAACACCACCCATCAAGAAATCGGTCAAGAAAGCCTTGACATCCTTTGGTTTTTTAACGTCGGACATGTTGCTATATTGAACAGGAGAGTCAGTGGCTGATTTTTTACCGTCTGACATTTTGCTAAATTGTATATGAGAGTCAGTGACGAACACTGTGAAGGACGTTCGGATAGAAATGAGCCAAAGGCGACAAGGCTTGATGCTGGGGAGGGAATGCAAAAATAAAAAAGATCTGAGACGAGAGCAGGGCATGATCCACTGTGCTCAGTGGTAGATGGGGAAGAGGGGGAGTACGAATTACCAGATCCACGCGCTGTATCGGCCATGGAAAAAGTGATAAGTCCCCCCTTCATCGCCTTCCACATCTCCCACACGAGATGGATTGAAAGAAAAAAGAGTTTTGTGTTTGATCCCATGACCAGCGAATTGAGGAAGAGATCATGATACCCACAACAAGAGTACTGCTTCTCAACCTCGTACAGATCCGTTAAAGAGTGGTGAGTTTGGAGAGATGAGGAGAACAAGAGTAGAAAGGAAAAGGGAAGGGAAGGAAAGAAAAAGATAAGAACGTAGGTAAGGTAGCTCCACGGTGATGGTGGTGGTCAGTGGTTGCATGATCCTGGATTCTCATTCGTTCACTTCGTTTCTCACTGTGGCCCATAGAGCGGAACCAATTTCCACCTTTTTTTCGGAACAACTCGGAGTCTCGGTCGGCGTTTGGCTCTGCTGTTGCGTGGCACCCTATGCACGGCCCGGATATCCGACTAAATCCAACCACGACAAGGTTAAAGACAGTCACGAAGGATTGGATGGGTATTGAATTGAATGGCAGATGAAGGACAGTAACAGATGGCTCGTCTCATCTCATCTGTTCGTGAGTCACTCATATTTTGTGTCAACGATGGAATGCTCGCTGCGACATATACAATGACCTGACGATCCACGAGCGAGGGGCTGCTGTTCTCCTGCTCCTGTTGGAAGAAGGGAATAACACTGAAAAGGCGCAATCCTAGAATGTAGACCGAATAACTCCGCTGATCTTGAGCTGCTCAACATTCGCTACCGGTCCTGATGAATATAGACACTTGATCCAGATCGTTGATGTTCATCTGTAGTACGATTGTAGACACTTCAGCACCAATAGACTTGTCAGTGTAAATCGCAGTTGCTAAAAATGTCATAACCAGTTGTCTTCACAGGATCTTTCCGTTTGGTTTTAAATGAAACAAGACCTGTTGAGCTTCTTTCGGAGAAAGCCCGAAGGAGGAGTGCTCTCCCTCCTCTTCAGCAAGACTTCTAGAGCCGATCAGTCAAGGGTATCAATGAGGTCATACCAGTGGAGTGGCGTTGTCATGAATCTGAAAATATATTCTTCGGGGCGATCACAGCCTATGAAACGTTTGCGACCGGTGGACTATCCATCGCGCTCAGCTGGATGAGTCAGTTACCTTCATTGTGCCCTGGCAGATTTGACGGTTCTTGATACGACTCGATCACCTTATGCATTTGTCAGCTTTTACGACCGAGCAACTGGGCCAGCTGATCGCCAAGCATCGTCGTTCACTTCCATCTCTCTCCTGGGATGTGCATCCACACCAACGAGGATTTTCTGCTTCTTCGTATGTATCCCTGATATGTCATTTGTCATCCTAATCCGTTGCTCACACCCGCGAGACATGACCGACAGCGAAGCTGCGTGTTGCTGGGAAGAGGTGTCCAGTATCTTGCCTCTCGCCCTTCGCTCGTACTGTCATAGGACAATTATGCTGAGATAAGTGCATTCCTCAAGAACTAAAATGTGTAGGCCGAGGAAGTCACCCTGCATATAAAGCTTCTATCCCGTTGTCGATCAGTGTACAAGTCTGAATGATCGTTCCGTAAGATATAGAGTCATCTTTATGATCCGCCACCATAAAATTAGCACAATCTGTATTCGACCCGGGGCCAAACTCTCGAGAAGCAGCGGATTTTACTCTGCAGACGTATCACATCTTTTGCATTCGGTCGTTCGTCTGGAAGGTTACCTTGAAAGTCCTTCAGCACTCTCCCAATCCATGCCAAGATTGTTACAGCTCCTACTGGTCGATAATGACATTGTTATAGTGCACGATAAACGTATGTATGCCACATCCGATCATCGTACGAAGCTTGTCATCGATCCATCCATCTCAGCAGTCTGGTGCCTATGCAGACAGTACGAGTATTTGATGGGTCTCCTAATTTTAGACCAGGTTTCGCTCCAGACGCGATTTGCAGGGCTTCACTCGACTACAGTTGTACCAAGGGACGAAGACTACGCGCAGTACCGAATGTGCCTTTGTTTTCGCACATCACATAAAGTGAAATTGATAATGCGGTCACACTCCGCGTATCAGATTGGTTGTCCAAGCGCTTTGCGATATAGTGATATATTATAGATTTTTTTCTCGCTCAAACACATTCGGCTTGATATATGCTATATGTAAACTGACGTAAAGTCAATCAGTCGAATGCATGAGTAGTCCTCGTAATCTCTTCACTACTCTGAGTAGAGTCTGTGTCACACAGCTCGGTCGAAATAATCATGCGCAGCTCATACGCAACAACTGTTCAAAACAACGCGTCTGGGAGTGCAGTAGTTATAATTGAGTTACGAGTGTATCGGAGATATCCTTTGTTCTCTGTTCCTGTGACGCTTGGACCCATCTTCTCCCTCTCTTGACGCGCCTCCAGGTGTAAGCAATCTGGTACTCATCCTTCTGGAATTAGACAGGGAATACGAGCATTGAAAAGGGGAACCTGCGCAGGGGCAAGGGAAAAACGACGGAAAGGCGCAGATCACGGATCCAAGCACGAGACCCACACCAACACCAACACCAAGACCAAGACCATGACCATGACCACGAACACAAAGGAGGATGGTGAAGCACATCGATATATATATGAAATGCCTATGCATGTAAACCCCTTTACGGTATATAGGACACAAAGCACAAAGCACAAAGCACAAAGCACAAACCAAACCCAAAGCAAGGTTAGCGAAGCTCAGCGCTCATGCCGACACCGAGTGCTTCTTCAAGAGTGAAAATTTATCCTTTTGACTGTTATTTTGACCTTCTTTTGTTGTCGTCGTTGATTGTTGACTTTCACCCTTGTTCACAACGTAGTACCGTCTTGTATCTATTTATCATCAATCCTACGTACCATACCATCACCAGTAGTAACAACATGATAATATAGTATCTCATCAACAACGATTTCTTCCTTTGGCAAAACCATACATTCTCTTTTTTGCGTCATTTTGACAACCCCACTCTAGCCAAGAACACAAGACACAAGACCACACTCTTTACCCCTCGCAGTCATTCCCGATCAAATCAAATCACAATTACATACAACCTGTACGACATCGACATCGATCCTTCTATATATATACATACACACACAGACATCATAATCCATCAGTTGGCTTGAATCAATTACCATCCAGTCATTTTTAGAATACACCATAACAATCGCAAATCAAAACACTACGTCAAGAAGACTTGCACACATCATATCGTATCCTTCTTCTCGCCTCTTTTTGTCTGATCATCCTCATCAATCATTCCGTTGCCACTCCACCATTTGAATTCAATTTGATCTGATTGATTTTATATTGGACATTAACCTTACCCTCTCCTTTGTTTCCTATATCTGGATCTAGGATATACAACCCATCACTTGTATACATCCCATCTTATACTGCCCCTTCTCCCATCGTCCTCGACAACATGCTTCGACTCGCTGCCCTCTCCCTTCTCTCCCTTATATTCGCCCAATCCCTCACTCTTTACACCGGCGACACAGCTTCTACCGCCACCTCAACAGCATCAGCAGCAGAAGGTACATATACCGGATTAGCAGCTTACGATCCAACAGTCCTTACTCCACCTACACCACCCGAAACGCCAGTCACATCCTATACACTCACGTTACCTTCCAATGGACAAGCCGTCCTCGACCAGGGTCTATCCCTCTCGATAGCCCAGAAAGGAAACTTCTTAGGTTTCAGTGTGGAATTGTCCATCGCGAATAGCTTAATGGGATCAAGTTCGACGAACATGAAAGTTCCCTTTTTGAATTACATGGCGAACATTCAAAATCGTGCGGGTGTAGGACCAGTTATCAGAGTTGGTGGTAATTCCCAGGAAGGAAGTACGATCTTCACCGGAGGGTTAGAAGATGGTGCCGTGTTGGATAAGATAAAAGTCTCATCGGGTGTTGTAAGTCATCTGATTGTCCATCGATCGATCGATTTATTTCTTCCCCTCACCATTACACATCTCATTTGGGCTCTTGTTCACTTACTATCCTGTTTATTTTTCAGACCGACACACCTCTGATCAACTATTCACTTGAACTATTTTACCTCATGGCCAATATCACTTCCCTCGTCGGAGCAGATTGGTATTTCGGTCTATCATTCAACGAATCTGCTGTAGACTCGCCAACGGGTAACGTCCCCATCGCTGCCAAGTGGGCTCAGGATATACTCGGTGAACATCTCTTGGCGTTGAGTGTAGGAAATGAACCTGATCTGTGGGTTTTCCTCTTTTCGTCTTTCATAAATTTTTATGATACACTGACATGATATATGATTTCAATAGATACGTAGATCACAGTAAACGAGAATCCGGATGGGGCGTATCCAACTACGTTACAGAGTTCGATACGATGACTCAATCGATTCTTGCCGATAACAACCTGATAGATACTACTGCCTTCATCGGTCCTTCCACGTGTTGTCAAGTGGAAGGGTTTGAATTGGACGATGTTTTCAATGCCGGTTGGTTGACGAGCAATGTCGATAATCTCGCTGCTGTCTCGGTGCAACACTACCCCACGAACAACTGTAAGATCAACGGAAACGTCATCGACCCTCAATCTATCTTTTCGGATTTCCTCAATCATACTTCCGCCCAGGCTCAGGTTTCACCGTATTTGACCAACTCGGAGACTGTCCTTGGCGTTCAGAAGGAATTCATCATGTTGGAAACTAACACTGCTTCGTGTGGTGGGTTTGCAGGATTGAGTGATAGTTTTGGAGTAGCCTTGTGGTGAGTCTGAAAAGTACCATATCATCCTACAGTGGTACGATAGGAGACTGACTATGCGTTTGCTTGGGTACTCTAGGATGGCCGATTACGCTCTTCAAATGGCATGGGGTAATTTCACCACCGCATTGATGCACGTCGGTGGACAGAACGTATACTACAACCCATTCACCCCACCGCCATCGACCGAAGCAGCTACCAAACAGTGGACTACCGGATCGATCTACTATTCAACCCTGGTCATCGCGGAGGCATTCGGCAAAAGCAATCAATCGAAGGTTGTTGACATCTCACCTTCTACAGATTCAGACGCCAATAACATCTATCACCCCATATATGCCATTTACGAGAACGATGCACCTACCCGTGTGGTCCTGTTCAATTACATTGACGATAGTACCGGTGCTAACGATCTTCAAACTACCATCAATGTCGGTACTGCTACTTCGTCCGTCTCCGTCAGATACCTCAGAGCATCAAGTGTATCTGAACAATACAATATAACTTGGGCGGGTCAGACACTCGGTACCTCATTCGCATCTGACGGTAGACTTTATGGAGAACAATCGACTGTGACAATCCAATGTACGGATGGAAATTGTGTTATACCAGTCTATGCCCCCTCGATAGCCCTGGTATTCTTGACTGAAGACGCACTCAGTAATTCTACACCTTCAGCGGATGCCAAGACGGAATATGAAACTAGTATCGTTGGAACGGGAAGTGCGACGGTCGATAAACAGGCACTGGAAACTTCGAATGGACAGAGTTCGAGTAAGAATGGTGGAACATCCAAAGGAAATTCTTCTGGTGCCATCTCAAGAATTACCAACGTTTCGAGAACGACAACGGGGTTGGTGCTTGCTTTAACCGGAGGTTTGTTGGCTCTGGTCTTATAATAGTTGGTTTGGGACTATAGAGAAATTAACATACAGGTAAAAAACAGTGTTGTTTGACAATCATTATTCATATATTCAGATACGTATCAATCACATAGCATATTCATTTGCAGCTTGAAACAATAAAACAGTTTATACTTACTTTATATACACGCTTGACGGTATCTTGCTTTTATTGCATTTCTCTCCTGTATTTGGGACAATTTGCGATTTTATTCATTTGATTTCTTATCTCTTTTTTTTTGTATATATGGATAACAGTTCATGATATTGCATATTGTGCTATTTCGATTTGTTGAAACCGACCAGAGATGAGGTGCATCAAGATACAAGCAGAGAGACCTGAAAGTACTGTTGACTGGACACTAAAAAGGATTTTGCACAAGCTGCCATGCCAACTAAAGATTGATTCAACAATTCAGATTCACCTCCACTTGGACGTCCACCATCTCATCTCACCTTGATATCTGTCTGATCTAGCGATTTCCTTTTCTCCTCCTTTCCTCCCAGAACATCATCCCGCCTTGTGCCGTTAGTCATTCCCTACATATATATATATACACGCAAGTAAAGTGTACACTACTCTCACAGATCAATACAGACGATCAACTTAACCTCGTTGTTCAGTATGACGAACAAAGATCTACCGTCGTAAGTTTTAATTCTGAGAAATTGAGCATGGGCTAAGCTGATTTCATAATGGTATATGATGATATTGCAACAGACACGATTTCTATCAATCTCTCACTCATCTTACGTTGAGTGTATATATAAAAGGATACGGCGTTGAAGGGATCAAAGATCAAGTGAAAGTGGAATTTGACACCCGAAAGGTAAGTATAAGTATTTCCATAAATAAATCAATAGAAGATATGACATATACGATGAAGAACCTTTCCTCGATGCCTGATTTTGATAGGAAGGGGAAGAAAGATGACTGACAGCCTATATTTTGCGTTCTTGCTGAACTAATGTAGATTAAGATCAATCTTCCTGCCCTTCCCTCTGGTCCAGGAGCCGAAGGAAGGACAATAAGTTTCGAGCCATTGTACGATGGGATTGGTACTGAGGGAAGTACATATAGGGTACTGAACACCAAGGTGAGTCGAGTGGAACTGAGTGTCTCTTGGGGTTTTCTTCTCTTGGATTGTTCAATTAAACCTTAGTTTGAAAATAGATTTCTGTCCTGGAGGATACGGTATGCTGATATAAATCCATCATTTTGATCAGATCGAAATCAAATTACTCAAAATCAATCCTATCAACTGGCCTTCACTCCTATCCGATCCAAAGTCAACTTCTCTCTCTGCTGGACCATCATCCTCTTCTTCGTCTCAGACGACCACTACCGCATCGGCACCCGCTCCTGTCGAAGTCACCCCTTCGGCTACCGCTACCATTGAGAGTAGGAAGAAAGAAAAGAAGAACTGGGATAAAGTACTGGAAGATGAACTTGTCGAAGATCAATCAGATGATAAAGACCCTGTGAGTTACATTTTGGTGATCTAGATGATATTCTGTCTATTCATGTTCAACATGCTGTCATATCATCATATCTTCATGTTTTCTTTAGAGATTGCACATTTATCACATGAGCTAACAATCATTTATTTTTTCGTCGTATGCAGAACTCCGGAGGTGATGCAGCCTTGCAGAAATTCTTCTCTCAGATATACGGGAATGCCGATCCTGATACTCGTCGAGCGATGATCAAGAGTTTCACAGAGAGTGGTGGGACGACTCTGTCGACCGACTGGAGTAATATAGGTAAAGGCTAGTCTCGATTCTTTGAACCAAAAACAAAATTGAGAACACTAGAGAATCTCTACTTATATCTTGACTTCTGGTTCCAGAACGTACACCAGTGAGACCTCCTGAAGGTATGGAAGAGAAGAAATTGTAAGATATGATATACAGGATGGAAGAAGAGCAATGGTTGGAAGCAATCATGTACAGATGGTATATGTAGTTGAGAGTACAGATCAAATGAAGGATATATACCATGTATGATACTGAGCAGACAGATTATATGGCTTTCTCATTCACATACTCAAATACGTACACAAGACAACCATATTCACCTGACACGTACTAACACTCCTTATGATATGATATTGGAATCATTCACAAAATGCAACCTATTGATCTTATCTATATATCTACATTTATAATTATAATCGTGATCGATGAATAGATCAGCACACATGAATACTTGTACACTACAATTAAAAAGATTATGTATGTCGGAAGTATGTCTACCTTCACTCTCTCTCTCCACTATATCCTATCGATATCACCATTCAACACACCTTCCCAGAAATTCTCTTCCAGCGTATCCATCCCTAATCCCAAATCTGAAGATCTCTCAGCTTCGTCGCCATCGTCATAAACATGACCGTCCAAACCGTCCCGATTACCGGCGTGATTGGCATTGCCGTTGGCAGTGGAAGTGAATTTATTGTATATTGGTAGATTCACATTTGAGGTAGGACGATCAGGTGAAACTACGTCAGGTCTCGGGTGGAGCTCCAACGAAGCTTCGTCCGTGTCCCTCTTATCCCGCGAAGCAGTACTCGAAATACCGATAGTGGCCGAATTAAGAGGTGTATTGGTTCGACTTCGCTCACCACGGTAATTCGGATTAGGGATGGTGACTCTTAGACTAGGTGATTGAGTTGAAGTGACCGCAGAAGAAGGTTCTATTCGATTTCTTGAGGAGCCACTGACATCCATCGCTGAAGGTCTAGTATTGAGACTGCTTGATGGGCCGGAAGGGATAAGTGGTGACGAGACAGATTGGGCTTGCTGTCTGGGTGCGAGTGGCTGATAGGTCGGTGAAGGAAGGGGTGAAGAGAAAGATTGTGAGGGATTGGGATGTGAGACGAAGGGCTGTCGGACAGATGATTGGTACGGCTGAGGTTGATTCGATGAATACGACGAAAATCCTCCCGATCTACTAGCACTTCCATTACCACCGCCACTTGCACTTTGAGACTTCTGTCGAAGATCGGGATTCGTCGGACCTGCAAAATTCGACCAACATACATCAGGGACCTATTCTACTCATCTATCGTACATAATCTTGACTAAAAATCGTACAACGCACGTTCATCGTCATACCAATCGTTCCCTCTCGGTCTCTTAGACAAAGATCCCGAACTTGATCCGTATCCAGCACGAGGTCCAGCAGGAGGCACCTGACCAAATCTAGGATTCGTATTCAACAAATTATCCCTTTCTAATGGATTGATCCACGTTCCACCACCTCGTGCTGCACTCCCTTGACCATTCAATGGGGCATCTCTTTCGATAGATATGGAAGGTCCGCCGCTGGGCCGAGCTGCCGATCCCTTACTCTCTATCTGAGAGTGAAGGGGAGGATTCGAATCGACGGCGTTTCGATTCGTGTATTCGGTGCCCGGTCCGCGAAAATACGTCTGAGAAGCTGGTGAAGCTTCGTCGGTATCGTCTTCGTCCTCAGAGTCAGAAAGGGTAAGATCGATGATATCGTTGGCTGGTTGGATTGAAGATCGAGCGGAGGAAGCGCCACCAGTAGCAGGGGTAGCGGGTGTAGCAGCGGGAGTAAAGCGTGGAGGTATTGCAGCAGCTGGAAGTGCTAGGGAGCGAGCATTACCATTGGCAGTCCTCGATAACGGTTCGTCGTCTTCATCTTCACTATCCGATAGTAGCTCAACGATCTTTCTCTTGGCATTGTTCGCGTTATCGGAAGTAGGACCATTGGATTGGGGAGACGGAGCTGTCTCCGGCTTCTTCTCGACTGGCGACGGCGCAGCAGCAGCACCGTGAGAAGCCAACCAATCCGCCGAACCGTACTTGTTGTCTTCGGTATGCCAGTCACCACTCGGTTCAAGTATGACATCGTCCACCGAATCTGGGCAAGCGTTCAAGATCGATAGCACGTATCTAAGAACATATGTCAGCAAACGCTGGGCGCTGAGCAGGTCGTCTGCGCTTACCCGTCCACTATCAGTTCCGGAAACTGTAATTCCTTCCCACAATGTGGACAATGCCACTGTGGATGCTGACTGTTACTCTCGATCCACCACTGCGCATCGAAGCACTGTATGTGAGTGCATTTTGAGGAACGAACGGGTTTTGTCATCCGCATATACGCCAGCTGCGGAAGGAGATCATTAGTATCATGAAGCGATGTGACTACATTGACGACTCACGGGATCCTTGAGTGACATTACGGAAGTACCAACGACGATATCATCGTCCTCCTCTTGACGTTTACGGACTGATGCGTGTACGGAGCGTTAAAGATTGCTCAATTCGCAATTAGACTCCAACTTACACTCAGCCAGCGACGCTTCTACACTAGTCGGTACCAGACCTTTCAAGCGATTCATCAGTGTTTCTTTGGTTGTCATCTCGGTGAAAACGATTTGGTAAAAGAATCGCTAGTATCACCTATTCATTAGCTACATATTCGCGGCGGAATCCACAAGTAGACTCACCTTCGCAACATCCTTCTTCTTCCCGACCGTAGGCCCAGTATGACCCATAGCTATAGTTGTCATTCGTCCTGGAACTCTCGATAACCCATTTGGTGCCTTCTCCAGGTCAAATGGCGGCGCACTGCCCGCTTTCCCCCTCAGACCCTTCTCCTTGAACGATAGAGGATAGGAATCAACCATTATGTCTGGGTTGGATGGGTACTCTATCGGTATTATTTTGTTTGTAGGTACCGGCTGACCAGGTAAAGCAGGCATGCCGAGCGGTTTGTAGTGATCAGAGGAAGTACAGAAGAGACGAATGGCATAGCGAGGATGTGAATTTGGATGATCTCTATATTTGGAAAAAGGGTCAGCAAAGCATACTCTGGTCACAAAAGTGCAATGCGCTGACATACCTCGTATAGTTCAACTTTTCTATCACATCATTCGGTATCGAGAAATTCGTCTTTCTTTCCCTTCTCACATGCGAGTTCTCATTATGTGATATATCCGGTAACATCTCCATACTTGTCAAAGCTCGTATAGGTTTCCACATGGGATTGGGTTTCCAGTCCTGTAAAGTAGGTGGTGGACCTATAATTATCGATTTAGGCAATATTAGCTGTATGGCCCATTGTAGAAGGAAGCTGGGAGGGACAGCTTACGATTTTGAGTTTGCCAATTTGAACCTCCTGGTCTGGATGGACCTGCTTGATTGTATGAGGAGGATCCATATCCGTTGGTGGCGGGAGCTGCCGGGCGAGAGTATGAACCTGTCATCAATAAATCAGCTTCTAAAAAATCAGCATGAAAAAAAAAAACGATCAGAACCTACTGGAGGACGAGGGCACACCACCGAATGTAGGAGCAGGAGCATAGTTTGGTCTATACTGGGGTACACCCCTCTGTTCACACTGTAATCTGATTTGTCCATAACCTCTGAGATCATTGGAAGCTTTCATCCTAGCAAAAGCATCTTGAACCCTGATCAAACAGGATATCTCGTCAGCTTGATCCATAGAGCTCAATAAGGGGAGTGAGAATATACCTAGACACGATTTCTGCCTTCCTATCTGAGCTTCTGATATAGCACTGTATCCTAGATTGAGATTCGATGATAGAGGCAAACAGCCGTAGGACGGGAACCGTCTGTCTCGGTATGTAATCTTGGGAGAACCACTAGTTTATCGTTCAACGTCAGTGATAACATTGCATGTGCAAATTGCGGACATTGATCACAAGGGATTCTGGTACTATATCGTGTATTCTGTACATCAAGGAGGTAACACTCACATGATAATCGTTCCAATCTGTCTGAAGGACTGCCTGACTAGTCATGGCGGCGATTCTGCTTGTCCTCGTTTGTTTCCTTTTCCTGCTTGATCGAGCGTTGTATACTTTGCTGTGATGCGACTTGAGCTGACCAAAGGTTTCGCCTGGATGTACTGGGCGACGCCAGACTGATATCTCGAGATATCTAAGGTGTCGAGAGTGATGATAGATGGGGGTTATAGATATAGGTATAGATGATCAGAACTAGAGTAGGTTGATTTTCGTCAATATCGGATGATGCACCGTACAATTGATCCCGTTGAAAACATCACTAATCTAAGCTAGTCACCGTAGTCGCAGTGGAGGAAGACCACCGACCACCTACAAATCACTCTTCCAACATCTTCTGTTCTTCATGCATATATCATCACACAGCACATCAGCTCCAGTCATATTCTCAAACTAGGGGTTCATTGACAGAAATACCGCTTCAGCTCCGAGATCGGTCTTAGAACTGGATATCGAATACGATCCTTTGATCGAGAGAAGAACTCTGACTCGTATCAGAAATGTCCGAATTGACAGCCAACAAACCTTACGACGAGTTGAGCAAGGAGGAGCAAGCTGAGCATGATGCAAAGGAGAGAGAAAGAGAAAAGGCAGAACAGGCAGGTGAGCTGATTGCCGCTTATGCGTAGTGATGTTATCAGTGGATGATTGACTAGTTGGATAGCTTTACCATACCAGTGGACTCAGGATTTATCGACTGTAACTGTTACAGTACCGTTACCTAAGGGAACCAAGGGAAAGGATGTGAATGTGGTGATGGGAACGAAGAAGTTGAAGGTGAGCGGGTATAGATCTACAAGAGGTCACCTCGTTGGCTGACAAGTCCACCTATACCTACAGGTCCAGCTGAAATCATCCAACGAACCTATACTGGAAGGGGAGTTGTTCAACGATATCATATCGGATGAATCGTCGTGGACTATAGGTGAGCTAAAGCTTTAATGTACCGACGATTCGCCGATCTCATACCATTTTCCTCATCAGATGATGGTACACTCAATATTGAACTCGAGAAATTATCGTCAGTACAATCTACCCTCTTATTGATTAGTCCATACTCAGAGCTGACGATACTCCAATTGATCATGTTTTTTTTGTTCTTCGTTCACTCGTAATGTTACAGAGCCCATATTCAATCTCATCAATGGTGGCCTCACGTCCTAACCCACCATCCCAAAATCGATACAACCAAGATCGTACCTGAAAATTCCAAATTGGAAGATCTCGATAGCGAGACAAGAGGTATGGTGGAGAAAATGATGTTTGATAATAGGCAGAAAGCGATGGGTAAACCTACCTCGGATGAATTGAAGAAGTTGGAAATGTTGGAAAAATTCAAGAAAGCTCATCCAGAGATGGATTTCAGTAATGTAAGTTTTGCTTGTTTGTCGAACCTTCCCGTTGTTATGATTGATATCGACCTACGTGCGTTGCTGATTTTTCTGAATTTCAGGCTAAAATCTCATAGACTATACGTCCAACGAATCATATGTATATACCATAAAAATGAGTCAGTGTATTGATACTGACCTGAAGCTTGCTCTTACTTTTCGAGACTATCCTTTCAATCGAGATCCTTTGACACCAAGGGGTAGTCTCGAAATTCTCTCATACAATTAATAAAGTCTCTCTTATACTAATACAACTCTCTGACTTACATCAGAATTCATTCTTCTCAAGCCTCACATCTCAATCAGAGCATACTGATCCGACACTACCGATCTGAAAGAATGACAATATATCTCGAAAAAGCCCTTGTGGAATCTATAATAATAGTAATTCTCGTCCTCATCTTTCTCATCATATCATGTTCGCCCAATAAATCATCTTCCGCTAAACCGTCCAGCGAGAGACCGAAAAGGGAAAGATCCGATAGACCAGAGCGTGACAGTGATAGAAGCGACAGGAATAGAGATAGAGATGATAGACCGGAGAAAGATACGGGCGAGAGGCTCAAACCTTCTGATCCGGATACAGATAGGAGACAGAGAGATGATGATGGAAAGAAGAGTGATCCTTCTAAGTCTGATCCGGACTCGGACGAATCGGAATCTACTCCTCCCACGCCCTCTCCAGATGATGATTCGACGGACGATACTTCGGATGATGGACGTACCACAGACACGGATGTAGAGACGCCCGGAACACTGAATTGGTCTGCTCAGTTGGCAGATAACTTCAGATTGAATATCAATAATTCAGATGGAAATTTCAGGGTGAATTATCATGGTTAGTCGAGTACTATGTATTAGTTTTCACCTCTGTGACGATCCGTAAGAAGGGGTAAAAAGTGGAGTGGTCTGTAGCAGTATCGTGTATCACCCGAAGCTATGATATACAGTATTGACAGACATCTAAACCGATTTCTTACATCATTTTTCGAAATAAGCATGATATGACACAAATATGGCACAGTATTAATGTGATGAATCCCTGAACCACCTTACTGAGGCTTGGGTGAACGCAGACAATGCTACGTTAATATGTTGAAACGACGGAACCCCTTACCTAGGACCAGATATGTCCCATGAGAGTCTCAAAAGTATATCCTTTAATCGATAACAGCCTAGCTGGGACCAAGGAGCGCCACCTCAGACAGGTTTGCACTCTGCAACGTGTCCGATAGGTCATCTTCGATGTGTCTGGGATGGGGCAGTAGCAATGGGAAGCTACATAAATAGAATCAAACCTGAACATCATGTTGTGCAGACCATTCAGCATTAATCCTAAACTATACCATCATCCTAAGTTCAATCCACACATTACTTCGCGATTCTCGAAACTCTCACACTGCCATCATGGAACCTGCACCAAGTTCATTTTACGGCGTTAACGAACTCGAACTCATTGATGATCTGAATAAGATATCGTTGTCGTCTGACACTAGTCCAAGCGATGCATCAGTCTATAAGGACCATGATTCAGATTCTTCGCAGCCTCGAGACTCGTCTCCTGCAATAAAAATAGTGAGTATGAAGATTGTGCTCCTCAGACTTGCCAGGAGATCGAAGTTAGTAATACTTGAACTGACGTATACGGACTCATGACTTTCTTCGTAGCCGAGCAAACTATGGTCTGCACAATCGACTTCCAACCGAGATATGGTTGGACGTTTTTCACACTCGAAAGCAAGAAGTAACGTCCCGAGTATCCGCTCTCGAGCACTAAAGAAAGTATGGTCCTCAATCAACAAAGCTTACCCTTCAAATAATCCATCTTCATCTATTCAGATGATTCGCGATTGAGGTTACACAGACAGCCATCCATCGAAAGAAGTTTCTTCGATCCAATCTGGGTTATCTTATCTCTACGGCGATGCTAACCAAGCTTCGTATACAGCCTTTCAAAATGGTCTGCAAGAAGCTCAAACAAGACAAAAAATACTTCATGACGAGAGTGTGAACGTTACGGAAGAAACGAAAGATGTGATATTTGATCATGTCTTACACTCCCATATAACCCAGAGTATTCACTCCCGCTTATCTCAAGGGGATTACAAGAAAGGCTGGTGGACAAAGGGTAATAGTCAGATCAGGCAAGAACTAGATCGAAGCTTGAATTCAGGAACATGGGGGATGGAATGTGACCAGGTTAGTATCATTGGTACGCTGACGACTCATGACCTCCAAGATAGGTGTTTTGATAAGAATATGAAGGAGACCAAAGTGATTTTCAATAAGGATCAGAGTGTTGATATGATTACTGTTGATGGCGAAAAAGTGAAACATCTACTACCACCTGCATAGAGAGAATCATGCGACAATGCCATTCATAGCGGATCCTCTTTGTTCATGACCCTACGTATCTGCATCTGATGCACTGACTTTCGCAGATGCGGAGACATTATTGTCAGGTCAATGTGCGATAGAAATGGTAGTGAGTGATTGAATGACCTGTTGGTCTGGCTGTTCTCAAGTATGCATCTATCCCATAGCATCTCATGTATATATCTGATGTACCTAGACGTCACTGGCAGGTTCAAAGTATTTCCATTGATCAGGTTGAGGTTCTTGCTCGAGGTTTTCCCAGCTGCAAGAAAGGAATCATCAGCATCGTACGTTATCAAGAGAAGATGTCGGGGGAATGTGATGATCCGAAAGAAGATAAAGAAGATATACAATGAATGGATAGAAGGGGAGATAGGATATATATAAAACGATGCTTTGTCTTGATTTGATACATGAGATAGTAAAATGAAGTACTCACGACTTCCACTCGATCATCTTGCCTACCAAAGCCTGTTCCGCCTTTGCCTCCTCAAAAGTCAACTCAATTATCTTACCCAGCTCGCTTTCCACTTTCAATACATCCTCGTTCGATGTCTCAATCACCTCCAATCTATGTTTCGTCAATGCCTCTGTGGCTTGTCTGTATACTGATCCGGAAGGTAACGAAGAGAGTGTGGATAATGTTGAAGAGTAGATGGATTTGAGGGCTGGTAAAGGATCGGCAATGGGTTCGAGACCTGTTATACCTGTAGATGCTTTGATTGGGCTACAATTTCAATATAAATATCAGATCAGTTTATACTGAAGGTACGGATGTTGATGACTTGGAGGAGGGCCAGGGTCGGAATGCTGGATGGTCTAATACTTACCGTAAAGCGGAAAGAAGCACTCTGGAAGCTCTGAGCATCTTGTCTGATCAGTGGGTGTATCGACAAGCGAGGGATGTAACAATGTATTTTTATGCTGTGAGATGGCTACGATTGTAGTCTTTTTAGATGTCCCAATGTCAATGTGACATTCGATGCATCAGGATTGGAGGAAAGGGGATTCTACAGATCACTGAGACTGATACTGTTTCTCAGAACCTTGGAAGCGGGATCAGATTGGACGGCCACGTGACTGTTCGAAACATCAGGCTCACCACTCTCGTGTTTTGACTTTTCTTCGCGTCGGGTCGTGAAGAGATGAGATGAAATCATTTGCACGAAAGGCTGAGAGGAGTGAGTCACTGGATCTCTCACTTGCGAATATAGCACCATCTTCTCGCAACGGGTCTTGGCTTATCGTCCTCCTCCTTGACGGAAGAGCAGGAGCTCTGCTTCGAAGGACCAGCACGATGAACTCTTCTCCACCCCCTCCCTCATTTACCTTGCCTCCGCTCCCTTCTTCCGGTAACTTCCCTATCACCCCTAGTCCGACTCCTTCTCCGGACACAGAACAAGATGGGTACAAGCTCACTGCGAAGGGAGGACCTGGTCCGAGTCCGAGAAAGGGGAAGAATGAGGCCCATATTACGGAAGAGGAAGGTAGGATATCAATGTATGTGAAGCTTTTTGATGGTGAGTACTCTGTTCTGCTCTATGATGTGGGTGGCGCGGATCGCACTGACGGGTACGGTGTACAGAAATGATCAACACCGTCTTGGAGTCCGAGTCATATCTGTTCACTGCCAGGGAATTATGGGTACTCAAGCATATCTTAGATCTAGCTTGTAAGCTTCGCTCTCCATGATCATTTCAATTAATTCATGCTCATGAACACTTCGATTAGACGAACCTCATTATCTGCTTACTCGATTACTGCTCCGAAGACCATGCAAGATCCACCCATACTCTTCACTTGTCAATGCTTATTCTGCAGAGCTAGGCGAAGAAGGTGTCCAGCGAGCTATGAAGATATTATCTAAACCTTTATCGATCCCTCAAGACATCGTTGATTCTGAGCCTTCTATCATAAACAACGACGAACCCATACCTGCTGCAAGTAGTTCCAAATCGCCTTTGGCACCGACCAAATCGTATCCCACTCCGCTATCAGCCAAATCCAAAGGTAAATTGCCTTCTATCTATTCGAAGAAGCTCAAACCTTGGTCATCCCTCTCATCAGGTCTGACTCCGGAGGAAGAAAAAGCAGATCCGGAATTAGCTGAAGCCCTAAAAGAAACTTTGTGGGCATCAAAAGTGGGTAGAGTAGAAATTGATGATGATGGTGCAGAGATTCATTCTCCTCCACCATCGATATTGGCCAGAAGTAGATCCGTATCAAATACTTCGTCGACATCCTCTTCATCCTCAGGATCAGGCACAAAAACACCTCTGATGGAAGAATTCTCTCTGACGCCTCAACCCCCTCCGCCCATAATATGTCTTGGTAGATCAGAAAAGGCATTAGGCTTAGATGATATTATGACTTGTATATCTGCTGAAGATCTCAAAAAGATTGCTAAAAGCAAAAAGATCCCGCCTTCATCGTTAGTAACTCGGGAAACTACTATCAATGCTTTAAGGGGAATGGCTAAGAAACAGACAGTACTCAGCTTCACCCCTGTAAAGGGTAAAAGCAAACTCGCCGATAAATCCAAACAAGCTACTTTACCATTTTCCTCTTCTACCACCAGAGTAACTTCCGAATCATTATTGGTCAATCAGCTCTTACCGCTCCTTGGTCATTCCGCTATTCAACTTTCCGCTGAACTCCATTCTCTAATCTCTCGAGTCAACTTGATTTTCTCACGAACACCACCGTTAACGTCTGGCGGATCGAGTTTGATGTTACCTTCTATCCTCGTCACATCGCATAAACGTCGTTATCCCAATTATGGCTCACCTAGCAGATCGTTCATCTGGTCGTCAAGGGATGAATTGTTAATTTGGGAAAGAGCGGTAGGGTGGGAGACGAAGGTATCTGATGCGTTAGGTGAAAATTGGCAAGAACAGAGAAAACAATTCGTCCCTGGATTTGGAATAAACAATAAACCTATGATTAGCAGGATGGAGGGAGCGAAGATCGTTAAGAAGATTTGGGAAGGTGTTTGGAGTACTTGGTTGGAGCTTGTACGTGGCCAAGGAGCGGATCAAGTGGATTATGGGAAAGAAAAAGGAGGACTGGTGGGGGATAGGTTCAAGACTGGTGGGTCGGCGTTCCGGCTCAGGACGATTTTACATACAACATCGTGAGATAATTGAACGTCACGCTGACTGATGATTATCTTGCTAGGTCATGTATTGACCAGGATCGTATACAAGGTCAGCTCATTTCTGCATGGGTTTTGTTTCCATGTCAAGCTGATATTGGTAATAGGGAGCGACTGCGTTAGGGATTTTGCACGAGTACGATACGGAATGTATGGTCTTGAAAGCCCTGTTGGCTCAGCGGAGATGGAGAAGGAGTAAGAGAGGGTGAGTCAATTGTCGTTCTTCTTTCTTCTTCATTGGTTGTGGTGATTATTGCCATGGGCTCATGTGAAGGTTCGTCACATCGTAGCGCTTGGTACGATCGTCTCGCCCTGGTGTTGATGAACCACTACAACGCCACTCCCGAGGAGAAAGAAGAGAAACTTCGCGAAGCTACTCAAACTTGTATCGATGCGCTACTAGATGAAGATACACACATGTGTAAGCTCCCTCACCTACCGTTTGCGTGAAACGTCTGAGCTTACTCGTGAATTTCAGTATACCGCCCGGCATTATCTCGACGCTTGACTCGATTGGAAAACAAACTTAACTTACCTTCCGACGAGAGGCATATCTCTTATGCGTCACTGAATAAATGCGAAACGCGTGAACTGATTGCACCGAGAGTGATGGAGAATATGGGAGCGCCAAGGTATCGTGCGAGATCTGCTTCGGAGAGTGTAAGGGGTGAGAGAGAAGCTAGTTTGGGGATGGGTGATGAGGAGCTTCGAGCAGGTGGGGGGATGGGGTTGCAACAGACGGGTAAATCTGTTTGGCTAGGTAGAGAAGGAGAAGTGACGGTTGAAGGTTGGGTCTTGGCATGGTGGGAAGATAAAGGATATAAAGGGTGAGCGTCACACTTTCTTAATACTTGTATCTCCATATTCTCAAAATTGGATGTCAGAGCTGATTTTATCATTTGTCGTTTTAAGATTCCACTCGGAGTCATCCATTCTAACCACGTTATTCTCCTTACTCATGTGGCCTATACTCTTCTCGCCATTACCAGGAGCATTCGAAACTCCCTATCAGACTGCACCCTTGGACCTGGGAGAAGATACGTTCGCACCTTCCCGATCAGCTGCAATCGAACGGAGATTAGAAGAAATGAGCAGTACCGCCGCTGCTTTAGATATGTTAAGCGAAGTAGATGAAAGGGAAAGACCCAGAGGAACTTGGGCAGTAGGAGTCAATTGGGAGTATAGCGCAGATGATTTGAGGGAGATATTGGAATGTATTGGTGGAGAGGCGATGTCGGGTGTGTGTAGGATGTTGGCGGAGGAGTATAGACATCGGAGTTCGGGTGTACCTGATTTGATGTGAGTGAAAGTTCCGTCTACCATCACCGTGAGTGAAAAGCGGATCAAGTCGCTGATGGGAAAGATGCGTGTAGTGTGTGGAATTACGAGAAGAAAGAAGCTAGGTTCGTGGAAGTTAAAGGTCCTGGCGATAGTTTATCTGAAACTCAGAAAGTGGGTCAACTCTGAGAACCTGGACTTCAACTTCGAATCCTCAATGCTGACGTTCTGGATTCTAAGGTATGGATCGACGTCTTACTATCATCTGGAATCCCCGTAGAAGTCTGTCGAGTAAAAGAGAAAATTGCAAGTACCCAGCAAATTGAGAAAGTGGAGAAGAAACGGAAATCCAACGAATTAGCCCAAAAGCGAGCTAAGAAGGTTAAGAAGGAGTACGAGAGAGGCGCAGATGGCGAGTTCATGGAAATTGGAGATGATGGACTGTCGGTGATGAAGGATGAAGAGGAGGAAGGGTGGGAGAAAGAGGATGAGATGAGGTTTGAGAGTGGAGATGAAGGTGGATCTGAAGGGCGGTGGGAGAAGAAGTAAATGAGAGGATTTTTTCCATTATTTACTGACACATATTACATATTGCCTTGCTTAGATCTCTGTTGTTCCTCATTTCTATCGTTGTAAATATCATGGACGTCTTCTCATGTTGTGAGATGGTTGTACAATGCATGAAGATATATATCTCTCTCTATATCCATTCTCGACTGTTTGATGGATTACTGATTACTGGATGTCCCATTCACGTGACACACAAATCAACGGCGGTGATTTCCGATGGTTTGAACATGTTTTCGAAAAAAGTTGGGTAGTGATGATGACCAATGCTAGGATGATGATTTCAACCGTTTGACCAAAGAGAGTCACCGGCAGATTCTTAATCGATACTACACCTGAGTCAGTAGACAAACCAAGTTGGTCAAGGGAGTAATCTTTGGAACCAAAGGATCAGAAAGAATCATATCTCCAAACGAGAACATCACAACGAGCTCAACATGTCCGACGCATTCTCAACACCCGCTGAACATGCCTTGGTCCACCCTGAACTAGAAAGTATAGCTGAGTCTGCCAGAGCTGGACCTAGCTCTATGGGAGATGGGAACGAAGGGATAAGTATAGAAGAGGCCTTTGAGGTTGACGAGACTGTTAAGAGGATATTGGAAGGTGGCTATAAGACTGTGAGTTGATGTTCACTTTCACTCTGGAAGGATGTGAGCACTTTACAGGGTCGCGATCAAGCGTGATATATGTGTTCATTGATTCTGTATATATCGTGATTAGATCGGTCTCCAATTCCAAGACGAATTATTACCTTCTTCGGTACAGGTCTATAGATCGATACAGATGAAGATCCAGCATACAGGTGCTCAAGCTTATGTTCTGGCTGATAGTACTTATGGAAAGTGAGTGGTACTTCCGACATTATACGATGGGATCTTCACCTTTACCTTGAAAAGCATGAGATGAGAGCTGACTTGATAATTGAACATAGTTGTTGCCCAGACGTATTGAGCTGTCTTCATCTCCCAGCTGATTTCTTGGTACATTACGGACATGCATGTCTGACACCGTGAGTTTAATGCAGACCGTTGTCATCTCACGGCAGAACCCATCTGGATTACTGAGGATGATTAGCTGAGTCGGTGAATTCTCCATACACTTGTAGGACCGACGCATTACCTGTATTCTACGTCTTTCCTCGACGTAAGCTCGACATAACCCACGCTGCCGAGCAATTTTCGGAAGTCAGTAAAGAGGAACTAAGTGAGGGAGGGAAGAAGGGTGTGGTTGTAGTCTGGGATGTATCGTTCGACTGGTTAGCGGGTACGTTTTATCTCCTAAAGCTTCGACCTTCGAATTGGCATTCATCATACGGGCTGACAGCGATTCAATATTGTAGATGAGATACAAAAAACCTTTAGCAAAATAGCACCTCATCCTATAAATTTCGCAACCATTCAGAAACCACCCACCTCCTCCTCGCCTACTCCTCCTGCGTCAGGATCAGATATCAAAGGAAAAGGTAAAGCTCCTGCTCTCAGATCTATCGAACCACCCAAAGGAGTTGATATTTCAGATTGTGTAATCTGGTATATCGGTGAAGAAGGAAGAAGTAGTATCAACTTACAGATGAGCTATGCGGATAACCCTGTTAGTGAAAAAACTCTATTGGATGGCAGGACATACCCAAGCTGACCAGTTTATCACTTAACAGCTATACCTCTACTCACCTTCATCATCATCCGTCCTCTCCCTGCATCGTCAAACGTCCCGACTCCTTCAGCGTCGTCTATTCGCATTGCACCAAGCGATGAGCGCCGACATCTTCGGACTGATCGTCTCGAACATCGGCTTGTCATCTTCCCAACCATTACTACATCAACTTCGTTCGGATCTCCAAAAAGCCAGAAAGAAATCGTATACCCTATCTGTCGGACGACTGAATCCTGCGAAACTTGCCAATTTCGCTGAGATTGAATGCTTCGTCTTGGTTGGATGTAATGAGGGCGGGTTGGTGGATAACTCGAAGGATTTCCTCAGACCGATTATTACGCCTTGGGAACTTGAGTTGGCTCTTCAGGGAGAAGGGGGCAGTTGGCAGCCTGAGAAATGGACATTGAATTTGGGCAAGGTACTGGAAGGTGAGTATATTCGTTGATCTGTATGGTCATGGGACCTGGCCATCTGCGAGATAGATGTATTTAATATGTGAAGCTGATATTTGTTTTTTTACCGGTCCGGATAGAGGCTCAAGAGCGTAATTCTGCTGAAACAACCAACACGAACGGTGTACAGAACGGCAACGAGGATGAAGACGATAATGATGGACCTGAATTTTCCTTGATCACTGGAAAGATGCGTACTAAGAAGACATTCCATGGAGCGACAGATTCAACAGAGAGTAAGTGATTTCGAATGGAATCGTGCGATTGGTAGGAAATTTTTGCATACGGAGCTGATCGAAGTGCAACTTGTAGTCCCCTCGGAAGGTATACAATCTATGACACTGCGAAATCAAAATTTCACCTTGGCCAAATTGGAATCTGCAGGAAGCAATTTCTTAGCGTCTAGAGAGTTTAGAGGATTGGAACCTAGGTATGGGATGGATGAACCTACTTTGTTGGAGGAAGGTAGGAGCGGAGTGGCTAGAGGGTATACTGAGGAGAAACAATGATTGTATGTCATCTATTGTACCTTATGCATGGAGGGATTGGTCAAACAATAGACAAGAAAAGAAAGAGAGAATTGCTTAATAACAACTAGGAATCACGAGGAACGACACATATACATACACAACTGAGTGGGACGTCGAACGAAGACATATCAATGAAGAATGTACATGTACATATACAAATTGAGAAAAAGCAGTATACAGCCTTGAAGTGGAATACTGAACGGTAGCTAACAATCTACAAAAGCCCATCTACATTCCTTCCCCTGACAGATCTTCCCCCATCCCGCAGCACCTTGACCACCTACACAACTACCCACCAAATTACCCCATTGAAAATCCCCATCTGTATATTCACAGATATAACCCCAGGCTACTGCACCCCATACGAACAGGTTCAAGATGATTAAGAAAGCAACCATCCAATCCACCGTATCTGCCGTCTGTGGTTTGAATTGGGAATGGGAATAACAATGAGGACAGGAATGGGTTGGTAATTCGGATGGATTAGCTGATTGTATATATGGGCAAGTTGAAGCGAGGAAGCTTGGCAGAGGAGCTAGCAGTAGTGTGCCCTCGCTAGGGGATGGGAGGGGTTTGTATGATGGTGGTGAGTATGGTGTATACCTTGGAGGAGAGTCGGGATATGCGATAGGTAGACCTTGTTGAGCTGAATGAGATATAGGAACTGGAGGGTTGGTGTAGGTATGGCTGTATTCTCGCTCGGATGGTGGGATCGGATCAGGACATGGACCGTGGGGAGGTATACATGGTCTTGGACTTATAGGTGTCCCTGGCCTACCTCGGGAATGGGAACTGAGAGCCTCATCTCCAGGTGGACTAGGTCTAGGACATGGACCTGGTGGTGAAAAACATGATGTGGGAGTCCCTGGATCGGGACGTAGAGGATCACCATCATCGAATGCGACCTGTGTATCGTGGTAAGAACACGAACATGGATGAGAAGGGGGATGGATAGGATGATAAGTCATGAATGAACCGTCGGGATATGTGGTTGGACCGAAGAATGACATGCTTGTACAGTATTCGGGGTAGGATTGGACTATGTGACCATCAAATTGTTTCGTCAGTTAGTGTATACTGTCCATGTAATTCAAGAACTCCGTTGATGACTTACATTGAGGCGATAAATAGGTTCTATTCAAAGAGGATTGATGATTTCTCAAATACAACAGACAATTTTCAACTACGATAGAAGATAAGTAACGAATCTTGTGGATGAGGCTTCCAGTCAGTACTATTTTGTTATGAACAATGAGGTGGTCTTCATATACTATTTTCGATGATCTCACAACGATTCATGAACTCTTGAGAACCTTTCAGAGAAGATCATGTTTTTCTTTTCACTATACAAGGAGGTCATGTATGAAAAGAATGACACGGGTATCTGCACTACATGTAGTCTAGGCTATTGAGTGGAAGGAGGATAAAGGAAGGTAGCTTGAAAGGAAAATCTATGTCGTCCAACATTCAAAGGAAGTGGAAGGAGAATGAAAAGGGGTATGACGTCTGGTTCACCCCCAAAAACATTTCTACAAATGCCTCTGAGAAGTCTGCTGAAAACCTCATAGGACTTCAGCAGCCTGTACGTTGATGCTAAACATTTCGGCTAAATCTCATGCATCGTTGTCATCTTAGTAGAATTTGGCAAGAAGTTCTGATGGACCTTCAAATCCTGCCGAAGATTCGTACTAATGTGTGTGCATCACACTCAATGCTCAAGGGTCGGAAGACACTACTGACAGATCAGCTCTGATTTCCTTCCCTTTACCAGAACAGATCACCCCCCGGCTATCACTCTTAGCTGACCAAGTAGCATAGATCGTTTGATTCGTATCGTGAAGATTGAAAATACCACTCCGACTTGGTCTTTCATGACTTACAAACGATTGTACGGCTTGTTCATCACCGTTATTTTTGACTAAAATATCTTTGAGGTTGATCATATCCTGTTCCACTGCCTTCTGAATTAGCGCTTTCCTTCTGTCCTCGTCCAGAGGATTGAACCATGGTCTGCGATCAAAAGTATCCGAATAAGGCATAACGCTAAATAAGGATTTGAGCACTTCTTTTTGTATTTTAATAAAGATTGAGTTTGAATCTGTTTCTGCTTGATTGAGATTGCACTCGAAAGCTTCCACCTCAAGAGCATATCTCTTTCGAGGTGGTTCAGAGGACAAACCTGGTTCCTTCTCCCTCTTGCGCCAATCTGTGCTACTTCTCCAATCTTGACTCGAATTTGCTTTGTATCCGGTATTAGCGACTTTGCTATCCCGTGATGTTTGGTCGCTTTTGGCTCTGTGCCAGTTACGTCGACTACCTCTTGAAGTGCTTCCATGACATATGGGAGATGATGTCCAACTTTTGAGACGCGATATATCTTCATCCATCCTGTTCCTGGATTGATCTGCAGACATATTTTAGCTACGGTATTGAGACAAGATACCAACAATGAAGTTCCTTCTTGAGGAAGACCCCATTGGATATTGGCCAGCAGGAACTGACCATTTGACGCTGTATCATCATCATCGTCTTGCAGGCTCCATTCGACAAGAAGTCTTCCACTAATCAATGGATGGAAGAAAACAATCTCTGCCAACTTCGTTTCAACTTGACACAATATAGGTGAAGTGATTCTCGATTTCTGCTTCCACCAAGACAAGAGTGGCCGTTGGACCTTTCAAAGGTGGTTGCACATACTTGAAGCTGTAGATTTTCCATCAAATGCCTGTGCATAGTCACAGTAATTGGAAATGTAGTCGCTGAATGTAAAATGACATTATTTGTTGCATTAGCTTTGATTGCCACTTACTGCGGTAGTTGCCACACTCTCACTCTCGAGCCTTTGAGCACTCGAGACGAACTGATTAATCCTTTCTTGCCGACTACCTCAGCATACTCGTCATATTGATATCTCCCATCCAGGCATATCAGCCAGCTGTTCGATTCTGCTCTACATATCACTACTGATCCAACTATATCTGTGCATAATGTCATCATCATCAGATGAAGCCGAGTCTTCAGCTCAGGCATTAGAAAGATATATAACTGAGCAATTATCCGGATTATCACTGAGCGTCCCTCAAGATGATGTGAGTGGTACTTCTCCCAGTAGGCCACGTTTGGTAATGAAGTATGGATCGGAGAAGTGTCTGCTGACTGATGATTTGGTTCTAGGTGGAAATGATGGCTCGGTTTGTGGAGGAAGAAGGGTTAGAGAGAGATGAAAAGTTGGAAGGTGTTAAAGGGATGTTGGAAGGTGTTGTTGATGGGGTGAGTAACAGACAAGATAGCTGATATCCCATGTTATCGATGATGCATACTCATGCGTTGAATATTGTATAGGGTGTACTACCTGAAGAAGGTGTTGATGAGATGCTAGGTAAAGTGATAGATGAACAAGAGAGATTGAAGGTGGAGGAGGAAGCGAGGTTGAGGGAGAAAGAAGAGGAAGGTGAGTCTTCTATCTATACTCAATCGATAGGTTTAAATCAGACATATATTCAAACTGATCAGAGCTTTCATTTACTATGTTGCATTGAATAGAGAAATCACCCACTCCACCGCCTACCAAACCCACCGATATCCTTTCCACCCTCACTCCCGAAGAGCTGAAAGCCGCTCAGAAAAAAGCTCTCCTCCGTCAATATGCCTATGTAGATGCGTCAGAAGACGAAGTCCGAGCTGCCCTCGCTGCTAATGGCGATAGAGATCCCAACGCCCCTGCGAAATTGGGTGGAGCTGGGAATGACGAGAAGAAAGCTGCTGAGGAGAGGAAGAAGATGATTGAGGATGCGTTGAGGTTGGATGGGAAGAAGAAAAAGTATAGGAAACAGCAGGAAGGTGAGTGGAGTTGACGGATTCTTGTGAGGAGTTGTCAAGGGTAGATTGTTCGAGACAGAACTTGAAAGGGGATTTATGAAAAAGAAAAGGAGACGAGGTCAAGATACTGGTGCACTACAGTGAGGGTTCGATGGACGACCGGAGAGAAGAGGGAAGGCTCCTTACCAAAACGAGATCGAAATCAAGACCACGAGGACTATCCGAGCTGACACCTTGCTCATCATAGTCGACTTACTAGCACCCAATCTCAACCGAGAGAAAGTAGCCTACCGAGCTCAGATGGAGAGGGAAGCCCAGAAATCTGCCTCTCAGCAGAAGAGGGATCGAGATAGGGCTGCGTTGGATAAACAGAGGTGGGTGATAAACCATTAGATTACCGACATGACCGTCAAAAGCAACAGGCTGAGAACGGATCTGTTCGCAGAGCCGACCAAGCCAAAGCTAAAGCCGATAAACAGAAGAAAGCTGCCAAGCAAGAGCGAAGAGCTTAGAGTGCCTTATGCGGACTGCCGATGTGTTCATGCTATCGCGCAAATCTACAACATCTAGTGGAAGTTTTCTAAGATGGATAGCATATCAACTTTATCCAGCAATGATACTCGTACCATCCATCCATACGTTATAATCAATCCGATGAGAATATGCATCACTGTAGCTACATTTACATTTATCTACAAAGCAAGAAAGGATCAAGAAATATGCACAAAGAGGTAAGATGAAGGCGATTGTCCTGGATACAAGATAGTGGGGTATATATGTTTTTTCAAAGGGTGGTATCCGTGTTTAAGCAAGGTATCTTGAGAAAGGGTATGTCTATATGCCGATTTCTAATCTCAAGTCTGCATCGAATCTTTTACACCTACATGTTTCATACTACTGCTCAGATCTCATCAACAGATGATGCATCAATCGTGTGCTTTGATTCACTTATTGTCCTCTGCTAATTCGGCAATATCGTTACTAGATATCACAGCGGCATCCTCGAGACTACCTCTTCTAGGCTCTCTCATCAAGCGCCTCAATCTGACAAACTCACTCGCTAATTCCCTGCAGATCGAAGTATTAGGACATTAGCAATTGCTCATCGTATCTAGTAATATGTGATTCATCAGATGTAGTCACGTCATACTCACTCAGCGTGTGATTTAGCTGTCCTACTTTCTTCCCTACTCTGATCAATCTCCAGTCTCAATCCAGCAATCTGAGCTTCAAACGATTCTGTAGCCAGTGCGGATTCCCTCGTAGCTTTCTCAGCGAGATTCTGTATGGCTGCTCTATCGGCTCTGAGTAAACAGATAACAAGTTTAAAAGTCAGCTCAGGTCTGATGGATCCAAACGGATCTGGTGATAAGACGACTTACGACTGCGATTGAACCAATTTGACCAGCGTGAGATGTTTCTGTCTCTATAAATACCTTGTGATCAGCATGTAAACACTAGGCATAAGTACCAGTGACAGCTTACAGCCTCTTCCCTCTCTTTTTTGCCTTTCTCTTCACCTTTCTTCCACTCATCCCTCACACTCTTCACTTCCCTTGCCCAAACATCCCTTAAACTCTTTACGCTTTCCCTCAACGCCACGCACTCTCTCTCAGCTTTAGCTTGTCCCGCTTGAGCTTCGGTCAACTGGGATGTCATGTGAGATAAGGATTTTTTGGTGCTTTGTTCCAGCGCTTTACGTGTGGACTGATGTTGCGATAATGATGATTCGGCCGTTCGGGCTCTTTCCAGCACCTCTACAGGACAAGGATCCAATCACTCAGCTCAATGGGTTTCTCTTCGCCATAGAGCGAGATATAGAGCTAGCTGACCTTGTAATAAACGTTCTTTCCTTGCTATAACGTTATTTAGACCTTCACATTCCACTCGCATCCTTTCCCTTGTCTCTTTGAGGTCTTCTGTTTGCCTCGTCAACTAAGCGTCACGAGATTAGCTTTCCGTTTGGCTAGGTACTTTCATCGAGCTGTTAGATTGTCTGGCTCACCGATCCTATGACTCTTTGAGCACTCCTGACCTCCTGTTTGACCCTCTCCAAATGGCCTCTCGCATTGATTAATTCAGTTTGTAAACCATCTATCACCCTCGTACTCGCAGAGGACTTATCGTTGGGTCCACCTGAAGCCCGCCTAAAGCCGGCTGGACTGGGACTGAGTCGGCCTTCTCCCACGCCGAGTGAAGAGGAAGGACGACCGCCGCCATAGGGTGAAGGAGGTTGTGGCGATTCTGGAGCTAAGAATGGCGATCTCAGGTTCTTTTCTCGATCAGGCAGGTTGATGGTTGAGGGAAGTGAAACATGTGGTCGAGCAGGTGAGGATGGCGGAGGAGTAGGATGAAGTGCTGCTGAACCTGCTACGACTGCTTGCGGAATGCCTGTGTTAAGTGGCCGAGATTAGCATTGATCCGTTCTTTGTAGCAGGAGAAAGTGGAATTGAATACGTACGACTTCGTCCATCCGGTAATTTGGCGCTGGTGGGTCTAGCAGGGGTGACAGCTCTGCTTCTGAGATCGAAGGATGGATTTGAGTGGGGTAAACCATTTAATCGTGGTTTACCATTAATCGTATTGATACCTGTTGGCGCTGTGACAGGCGTGAGCTAGTGTGACAGACTATTCACCTAAGAGTGGCGGGGCCAGCTGGCAAATACTCACGTTCAGGATCAGGCGGTGAATCCCTACCGCCCTCATCATTCTCATCCAACAATCTATCCCTCAGTTCATCCGCATCAACCTCAACTTCGAATTCAGGTAAGTTCGAAGACCCATCGATGGGAGTTAAGGGCAACGAAGATGTATTCCCATTCTGGACGTCTACTAAACGCTGTTGGGCATTCTGAAGGGATAATTGTAGAATGGCAATTTGAGCTTTAATTTGGACTATCCCATCGTCTCGTCAGTATACGCTTGAGCTTTTGGTTTGGTGCACGAGACAGCTCACCTGGATCACAGGAGTCATAGCTGGAACTACTCGATAGATTCATATTCAAACCTGTGGTTTCACCGAAGCTTGTCTTCCTAATTGGACCTTGACCACCGCTCAGCAGACTCCATCGTCTCTGTTGATTTGAAAGTGCAGGACTTGATCTACCTGTTCTGGCAGTCGACCCATTGATGTTGTTAGGGGACTGACTTCTCGATAGTCGAGTGATTTGGGACGATACCGAGTCATTCGACAGAGACTGTTGGGCCAGATTTGTGGAGGACAGTGAGATGGAAGATCGCTTGCTAATGGCTACTGGGATCTTGGACGGGGTGGTCTCGGCGGTCATCCTTGATTGATGGTAGCTCTTTGAGAGTTTATTCTCAGACGATGGCACAAAAGCAGGCGGAAACAATGCTTTTCAAACTACATTCGCGCAGGATGTTATGCTTTCTACTGTCTATATCAGTCTATTCAGGTCTATCGAGTGTCAGGTAAGAAATTGAATGATTGAATGATTGAATGAATGAACGAATGAATGAATGGATGGAATATGGCTGTCTTTCAACGTACAGAGTACGCGTAGCACTCAAACCACGTGACAGACTGTAACACCGTTTCATCACATTATCGTGGCATTCGGACACACGTCATCTGCGGATGTCACTTCAGCTTGTATCTCGTACCCATATTCCACCTTGATATCTACGATGTCTCATCAATATGCATAACCAACTAGCCAAAGCAGTCAAGCGCCAGCTGAGCTCTATCCATTGAAACAGAACACCAACACCTCATCAACGAAATCAATATGTGCCGACTGTGGTACCTGTCATGTCGGCGGCCTCCACGACACGATATATCGGTATACCGGTATACCAAGTCACGTAACGGATACTGATCTCGGTCAATGGCCGCCGACAGCTCTGGTAGAACAAGGAGATAGAAGGATATAGGAGGATATGAGGATTTATTGTAGATATCTCTTTGAATTCGAAGTGGTTTTGTTCCTCGCAATGGCTGATTGGACTACCTCGGGTCCTGCTCCTTCTGTCTGATTTGGGCATAGTTTCGGGTCCCCGAGGGTATAGGCAGGGCCTTCCGAGAATCGGATAATCTATTTGAATCCAAGGTTTTAGTGCGTAATTTCACTAACTTTGAGGTGTCCGAGGGTGTTGACAAGAACAGAACTAGAACAGAGCTCTGAGGGTACAGCGGCTTGTGTGACAGACCCCCAGTTCACGTGGGACTTGAGAATGCGATACGAAAGAGGCTGATACAATGATTGAAAGACAAAGGGTGTCAAAGGGGTTTGAGGCGACAAAAACAACGGTATGAGTTCTGGAATGAGCCTGACGACCCAAAAAGGTTGACGAGCGGATTGAAATTGATTTGAAATTGATTTAGACCATAATCATTACAGTATGCAAAGGCGCCGATAAATTGGCTTTTGAAGGGTCTCCGTGGACAGGATGACGAGCGTGTCACAATTTGTAAGATACTGAGTGAGAGGATTAAAGGATGATTGAGAAAGTGTTGGGTCATGAGTTGATCAACAAATCGAGCAGCTTATCAAGCCACAGTGGAACAAGCTCTACGTTGGCTACAACTGGATCATTTTTCCCCAAGTCTCTGGGTACAATTTGCTTACCAGAATAGACGAGAGGAGACGCGAATGGGAAAACCCTCATCAGTTCCCCTACTGGAATCCTTTGCATCACCAACCCAACTAACGAGTATCCTTATACTGCGGGAACGCCGGCAAATCCACCACTTTCCGCAGTCAACATCACCTCTAGAGTTTGACGTCGGAAAATGTATGTTGAATTAGGCGGTGATGTCAAGATATGTATGTATGCGGATACAAAGCGCATTCCACCCGTTATCTATTCGATGAATCATCTTGAAATCATGAAGTCGACTCAAACCTAAGAATCACCCATTAAAGTTGCCGCAGTGTTCTAAGATCGAATCGATTGATTATCTTCCCTATATTCCCAGCCCTATAGAAGATCGGCTTTGTCCTATCTCGCAGTCCTCGATCAGTACTCGTCTTGCTTTTTGACCTCTTCATCCTCGCGTGTGCGGGTGTCGGAGCAGCTGGTTTTCTCCAACTGCCGAGGCAAGCGTCAGGTCACCGGCGTAATGACCTGATTAGAATAAAGATGGTCGCGAGAGCTCACTCAGGGGGCTTGATATTTTCTCAGCCACTTCCAATCGGGCGAACATCAGTCGACGGTCGGTCTTGGACTTGTTCATTTCTGTGAGAGGCCACGAACATGCAACATTCGGCGATATGCTGTCCATCCACGCAGCAAGGGGGTGGAGCTTGTACTTTGGCAGGCGTAAGATTCCGTGCGCTGCATCCATAAGAAATCGCATTCTATCTATCCATGTCTAGTCTACCTGCCATAACAAGCCATTACAAATCCGCTCTTACTTATTCAACAGATATTTTCGCTATTGAGGGGTCGATTCTTCCACATCGGGCCAAGAATGCTTATCGAGTAGTCCAGCCGAGCATCGAGTTCTTCGAGGTCCACAGTCGGATCCTTTTGCCGAAGATATAAAGCGGAAGAGCCAAGAATGCGGTTCCGCAGGTCAGCCCCGCCCAGGCGCCGTAAAAGGCTACCGGCCCGACAGTGGCCAGCCAAGTATTAGCAACAAACAGAAGACCGAAAGCAATTGCGGACTTGGCGAGCATCATGATCCCGAAAGCGTCGCCTCCACGAGCAGGGAAAGCGACAGAGGCATACATGATGGTACCCGAGAATCCACTAGCAAGCCGAGACGCGCAACGTTAGCAATCAGTTTCGCTGAGAGGCACCTTGTTCCCCAGATTGCTCACAAGGTGGACCCAAGGTAGGCGATTGCGATCATCGCGGCCGGAACGATTCGAGGCGCTCCGTTAGCCACAGAATGCCCCCAGCCAACAAAACCTGCGAGGTGTTGTCAGATTCTGCTGTTATGTTCATTTCGATCTGAAAGCGCTCACCTGCCAGGCAAAAAACAAAAGCGGGAAGCATAAGGACCAGGTACATTTCGGGTTCGAAATACCCTCGATTGCGCCGGGCAAGTGTACGGGCCGCGAAATCTGCGAGTGGCCTACAATCCTGATTGTCAGCGGATTGTTTGCTTGAGTTTATCTGGTGGGCATCGCTCACCCAGATGAGGCAAAGCCAATGATTGAACCGAGCAGAGGTCCGATACTCGAGATATTTCCAACGGAAACGGTATCAAGGTTATAGGGAGCAACTGCGAATATCTGGGAAAACGTAGCGCCAGTGACGATAGTCCCGGTAAAAAAGATGCCATATGTGATCAGACTCCAAAAAATAGGCTATCATGCCACTGTCAGCGATGCTCTCGACATTTGAGCCATGTTAAGAAGAACTTACAGGAGTCAAGCCGACGACAAATGGCCTGCTCAGGACCAGAAGTATCGAATCATTGGTCATGATCCCGTTCCATAAGCTGAACGGTGATTTGCGGGCTGGGAATTGGGGGCCTGCCCCATGCTCCAAAGCGGGTTGAGCACTTGCTACGCCCATTTCGATCTCCTTTCCTTCAGATTCAGTCTCGGGAGGGGTTGTAGCAACGGAAATGGGCTCTTGGCGGACATAGGTAGTTTCCGGCGCGGCGAGAAAATAGAAAACCGAACAGAACGTCGTATAGCCCAGAGCGGCCCAGAAGGCCATGCGCCACCCGTGCGTGGCGATAATATGAGAAGAGACCAAAGGAGAGGCGTTGACCGAAAAAACCCACGCGAACTGCCAGAGGGCGATTCGTGTTCCTTGTTCGTGAAGGAAGAAGACATCGGAGATCAAAGCGTTGCCCACACAAGCAAAGCCTCCAATACCTAAACCCTGAAGAATTCGCGACCCATAAAGCGACCAGTAGCCGCTCGCTAGCATGACAAACAAACAACTTTGTGAGCTTACCGCTTACACAGGCGAGAAGTGAGGTAGCAGACTGACATTTCGCTGCACATGCGAGACCAATGATCTCGAGGACCATCGTAAACACAAGGAAGGGCCTTTTGCCAAAGACACGACCTAGGGCTATGCCGATGAATGAAGTGATGCCCAGCATCATGACAAGGATGCCATTGAGATTGGCAATGGCTGTAAGGTCTCTGTCGAACTCGGCCGCCATACTCGAGAACGCGGGAATCTAAAGCCATCAGCGCGGAGCTGTGGGACTTCTACTCACGAAGATCGGACCGATGACCGCTACAGCGGATGTGCACAGCATGATGCTGATGAATAACATTTCCTTCCTCAACCTTGACCAATTGAGGGGGTCGTTGGGATCATCCGACGGTTGAGGTTGAAGGATGACGTCGTGCTGTTTGGGATGTCTCTTGAGATTCGCGAATTTGTCACCAGATACGTCGGCACCTGGTGCCACCTCTTCCTTCAAGGCTCGAGTTCCGGGCACTTGAATGTGGTCATCTCCAAAAGGGGGAAGAATTCCTACACCCATGGTAGAGTCGCCACTGTGACTGCTTAATACACAAAAGATACGGTGACCAAGGGAATAGATGCTCGAGCGATGTGTCAGCGGCTGAGTGATGGGAGATACCTTTGAGAAGCTGTGAGCAGTACGTGGAGACACCTACGTGTCTTATATATATCTATATCGATCCGGGGACGCTGGTATGTTGGCAGGAAAAGCACACATTGTAATTTAAACTTCCGATTGATCCAGTACGAGATAGGAAATGTATTTCCGATAGCCCCTATGGGCTGAAATGCCAGGCAATAGCTTCAGGAAGTGCACTTACGATTCGCGTGTCGGGGGCCTATGAGAACTGGAATCCCGCTAAAACGCTGATCCCGGCATCGGAAATACATTTGCGATGAGATCGCCAATGACGCTGCCGCTCGAAAGTTTCTCGTAGCATGCGAAGGAAGCTATAAAGGTTTTCGAAAGACTTGAAAGGCCCCCGGCTCACGCAAGTGATTTTCTATCATATGCGATATTTGTAAGCCGAACGTCCAGACATCATGAAAGCAGACACCTCAAAATCAATTCGAGTGGCCGCCGCGCAGAACGAGCCCGTATGGGGAGACCTGGAAGGTACAGTCAACAAGACTTTAGATATTATCCGGGATGCAGCTTCAAAAGGCGTGCAGATGCTTGCGCTCCCAGAGCTCTGGATACCGGGCTACCCAGTGAGTTCGTCAACGCCTTGGCTCGTAAAGCAATGGGGCTAAGTGAGCAGAAATGGATTTGGAGCCTTCCGGCGCTCGAGTGGGCTGGACATTGGGAGAAATACATCGCCAACTCGTTAAAGGTTGACTCACCGCAAATGATGCGGATAAGAATGTGTTGCCAACAAAATCAGATATGGGTCAATGTTGGGTACGTCTCAGCCGTGTCGTTTGTGCTTTACTGATATATATGGACGTTCTGAAAACACGCGCTTCAGATTCGCCGAAAGAGATGGCTATAGCTTGTACATGTCCACCTGTTGGATCACCAGTACCGCAAGTGCTGTTGCTCCATCTCCTCCTCGGCTCCAACTAATGCTTCAGATAGGGCGCCATAGCGAGTCATCGCCGGAAGATCATGCCGACCGGGGTCGAGCGGGTCATGTTTGGTCAGAGCAGCGGCGACTCCCTCGACAATGTGATCGACTCGCCATTCGGCAGGCTCGGCTCGTTGATGTGCTGGTGAGTAATCATGAAAGTTATCTTCAGCAAACCGAGAGCTGATCAATTTTATCAGGGAGCATGCTCAGCCTCTGCTAAGGTATCATACAGCAACCCAAGGTGAGCTTATCGATGTGCAATCGCACTTCCTGTCCGACTGTAATCCTCAGTCCTACGCACGATAGCACGTCAGGGTCGTGGCTGATTCGACCTTGTTTCGATAGGAGAAGAGATCCATGTTGCCTCCTGGCCCTATTTGTTCCCCGAGAGTGCCGAGGAGTTGCACACGGGCATGACGAACGTTGGCTGTCTTACCCTCTCTCGCGCGATGGCAATAGAAGCCGGCACATTCGTTCTCGTTGCCACTTGCGTGATGTCAAAATCCGGCGCGCTGTTACTGGGCCTCAAACCCGAGGCCAGCGAGAAAAGAACGTTCCAAATTCCAGGAGGTGGCGCCTCCAGGGTGTTCGGACCTGATGGCAGAGTAATTGCTGGTGGAGATATGCCGGATGATATGGAAGGCCTGGTCATTGCCGATATTGACGTCCAAGAAGTTGTCACGGCTAAGACACTGATGGATAGCATCGGACATTACTCGCGTCCAGACCTACTAACGTGCGTATTACGAGCGAGGCTCCTCCACGCCACGGACAGTATCTTATGAGCAGCAGCTGAAGCGTTGGGTTTAGTTTAAGCGTCAATACGACCCGCCATCCCGTAGCTGTGCAACGATCAACGGATCATAAGCTTGCCGCAAGTATCATCAGTCGCTACCCGACTCTCGATATCGACACGGCTCAACAGAGGGAAGAAGTCGGACTCGATGCTGCATCTGGGCCTCAGGAGAGCAATGGAGGCTCCGAAGTCATGGTATGAGGATCTTCCTTTGAGGGCTGTTTCACGGAGACAAGTGAGGACAATCATCAGTCCATCATGGTCCGCCTCGCTTGTAGCTTTGCAACCTGTAACAGACCAGTAGTAGCCACGACATGAACACCCATAATTCCGAGCTAAAGAGAAACGTGGGATCAGATGGTTGGCAGGAGCGTCATCTGTCAGGTAGCGAGTGCTTCGATTGCTATACTGAAAAGTGTACCACGGATGCCGATGGTTTCACATCCGAATGACAGTGATGGACGTGTGACATAATGGGTGGAAGTGGTGACGCTGGTTCCCTCATGCCCGTCCTTTCGACCAGTTTTTCGTCAAAGATCAGGTGTCAGTCTACATACCTATTAGCAGTGGAACGCGGACAGCTATCAGCATCACAGGGCATGAGCATCGAGGATGTGCGTAATATACGAGTTCTGCATACCCAATTCCTCCATACGAAAGCCCACCTGTTTGCACGGCTACACCACCACCCCATTATGAAGTACCCCGGCGTTTTCCAGACAAGATCCGGTCTTTCCCAACCACAAAGTCTTAAACAGCATTTCTCCATCTTTCGCATGCATCCATGCTCCCAACAGCATCAGAGTGGTATCAAATTGTTCCAGAGGATCAGGACCATCGAATGACACCACTCACTGCATAGATGCATGCCCCTTGTTGAGTAGATGTTCTTCTGACTGACTCTACCCCCTTTCCGCGTACAAAAACAGAGATCCGCCCGTCCTACAGAGTCCCCTCCCTCATATCCTACCCACCAGATGTTTATTGGGCTGATAGAAGATGATTGCTGCGTTTGGGCAAGGAGGATATCAATTAAGTAAAGAGAAAGAAGAGAAAACGATGAAAAATGGTATGGCTGAGAAAAGGGTAACGCGTTCTGTGTCATATATTTGGGGAATGTATCGTATCATTGAGGGGTGGTACTACATTATGACATTAGACAAAATTGCTTCCGCTTCGACGGCAATCGCGAATCGAATACTTCTCTCGCAATCTGTTTCCAATCTGTGTGCATTTGCCCAGTATCCACATACTACCATCACTTGACATCGCCAAGGCTCTGGAAGACCGATGAGGAATGAGCCGGCAACTCTCTACTGCTTCATCAACGCGACAATCCGCGGTGGCTCGCAGTCGGAACAACATAAGTATCGCTTGCGACGTGTGAGTTAATCGTGACAAGCCGCCATGCAGTCCTTTTGCCTGACGACAATGTATCCCCCAACACGTCAGCTGCCGTCGTCGGAGATGCAAGTGTGATGGACGTCGACCGACGTGTACTGTCTGCGAACATGCTGGAAGAACATGTACTTACTTGAAACTCGAAGATAAGCGTCGGTAAGCTACATTCAGTTCACCATGACCGTGCATCGTCAAGTCCTTGCTCCCGCCATCCGAGTCTGTCGTCTTTGGGACTGAAGAGAGGGGAGACTAACACATAAACCCCGTAGAAATCGACCGGGGGCCGAAGATGTCACCGCACTCCGTAAGCGCATCGCCGTTCTGGAATCCCGTCTTTCTCGCCGTCTGGCCTCCGGTGCGACTCTCGACATCGCGAGCGGTGGCAAGGATGATATCGCCAACGCCGATTTTGACGGTGATCTCGAAAATGCGGATGACACGGGCTGCAGGTCGGACTCATCCGAACTCTCGGACAAGGAATCCGCGAGGCAGGACCAGAATTTTAACATATCAGGTGGAACCCTTTTGCTGAACCCGTCGGGTGCTCTTCGGTTTGGCGATCCGACCACGACCTTTTTTCGAGTACATAATCCCCGACCCTTACAGCAAACCTCGCCTGAAGGCCATCAGAATGGACACAGGCTCGACGACTATCTTCCCTTCCCTCTCTCATGGCAGGCACACAACCTGCTTCTCGCTCGCGCTTTTGCTCAGGTTCAATGGGCAGAGCTAGTACGCGAAGACCGCTTTCGCGCATCGGTACAGCTACCCTCACCTGTACGGGATAACTCCTTTTCACCATTTTTGCATCTGTCTCTCCTGGCAATTGGCAGCAGGTATATTTCACGCGAGGAGTTCGAGCGGCTTGGTCTGCCCGCACACTCAGATTACAAGGACAGGGACGTGCGATTTGCAGCCGCTGCCGAACACTTAATCGCAGAAGAGGTCAGAGATCCTCTCTTGTCGACTATACGAGGACTTTTAGTGTTTTCCGCTTTCCTTATCGGCATGAGCCAAGAGTGAGCAATCACTACCTGCGATCAATACACAAGCTGATTGCCAAAATTCCCAGTCGGCTCGCTGTCATACATCATGGAACCGCAATGACTCTCGCTCAGGATTGTAGGTTCCCGAGGTACCACTTGTTTGGTTTGAAGCTGACGAGTCCAGTCCGTTTGCACTTGAGCTATCGTCCCGAACTCGATGACCACAGGCCTCAAGACTGGGAGACTCTGGAAGCCGATAGACAACATTGCTTCTGGTGCTGCTCAATGGTGGACGTGTAAGTTGCGCATTGCACAACAATACATAGACCACAGTCCCTTGTGTAATTGAATTGCAGATATCTGTCACTTATTACTTGGCCGCTCGTTGCTCAGGTTCGCTACTTCTTACTTCGGCCGAGAGACATCTCTCCCTCGTGCACATCGCAATCAGCCTTTCCCCCCAATACCCTCGACTGCGGTCACAAAGCCATCGGACCTTGCTCACTTGGCGCACGCCTATCACGCTCGTCTCTCAGATCTGTCCTCAAAGGCAATCGAGGAAGTCTATGCGTCAAACAAAAGTTTACGGGAAAAACTGTGCATTGCGCGTCTAGCGGTTAGGAAGCTCGAACAATGGTGAGGGTGACCGGGCAGTTATAATTAGACCTCTGGCGCAAAATCTGCCGAAGATACTGACCGACAGGTGTCAGGTATAACTGTCTGCCCGATGTTCTACGGCTAGATCCCGTGCGCTCTCAGGCGGCTGACGTCCCACCTCAGTGAGTGTGTCAATAATTCTCACACACCTCTCACGGACCGAGTTCCTCTCATTACGGATTTTGAAGTCTTCGAAAACTCAAACTGACTTGGACGCAGTGTGAGGACCCTTAGCGCCTTCTATCACGCTCTGCGCATTGTAATCCTACGTCCATTTCTGGGGCACATCATTCGCGCGCCCGATAACACATGTGGATCTCAATCAGTCGATGACGCAAACGAAGCGGATGAAGATAACATTACGGACAAATGCGCCACATCCGCGATGACGATTGCTTCCCTCGTTGCTAGAGACCCACCAAGTGAGGAAATACATCATGGGCCCTTGACAGACCAGCAGTAAGTGAAGAGCGCCGGGCTTTACAATCATCGTTGCAAGTTGGCGGGCTAATCAGTCTGTCGCTCTGGAGCAGCTGCGCGAACATTGCAGGGTCCATCCTGATTCTCGTCGCTTGTGGCATGGTCTCACCCTCGCCTTCCTGTGATGTAGGGTTCGACGAGGCTCTCTCGGTCCTCATGGAGATCACAGAGTGGCTGAAACGTTTCCAAACAGTCTGGATCAACGCAGGTGATAGTGCTACGGCTCTCCTTGGACTGATAGGGGAGATTGTAATGCCAGCCGAGACTCGGCATTAGTTCGGGCGAGAGTCCACTTTCTCGTGAATAGAGCTCGTGGGCGATTTGAGTAGAGAGAGCGCTAGCCTTATGTTTGAGCGGTCTGATGTGACGTTTGCTCTTGCCCTCATGCAGCTATGCGATGTAGGATATGGAGAGATAGTGACCTTTATATGCTTGCGGCGCACGCCGCCCTAACTCTGCACTTAATGTCAAATGTCATCCCATGAATCATAGGTGGTCTACAAGAGTCCGAAGTCGGAGGCTAGCCTTCAGAGAATTTTCCACCCATGGTTTGGACTTCGAGGGATAATTTTAAGGTCTAAGCTTACGATTACAATCCGGCCCTAGTGACGGGAATACTGCCTATTTTGATGTTGCCGTCACTGCCTTGACATCTCCGGGTCTCGTCTACCGGACGCCCCAATCAGACCAGATTTTCAGGACAAAGTAAGGCTGGTAATAATCAGGAGATTTATAACATTGGGTCTCATTTGCGCCGTTGATCCCAAATGAAAATACCATACTGCACAGTGATGCGAGCGAAAATACAGCCCACATCTGCACTTTTTGCCACGTGAAAATCCCGTTCCTGGTCATTTGCCACCGGGAAAAGTTGAAACAGCAACAGTCAGAGAGTATTCAAACCAAAGAGGATGCAGATGTATAATATAGATACATGTTAACCAGTAAGACCTGATATATTGGAAAGCATCCCAACAATATGCCTACACCCTGGAATAGAGGCAACGTACATGCTCAAAGAGGCAGAGGTGGATTTAGAGGTGGTGCCAAAGGCGGGAGAGGAGGACCCAAGTTACCTGCCGAGCTTAGAGAACAGATAGATACGAAATACGGTATGTACATCCCACTATCGATCGTAAGAGGCAGCGCGCTAAATGGTATGTGTAGGATCAAAGTCGAGGAGAGGTGGATTCCGACATCATGATGATCGAAGAGATACTCGAGAAGACCGACGAGCTGGTCCGTCTATCCAGGTGAGAGGCAGACCACCGCCTTCCCCATCTGATTCAGAAGACGAGAAGGAGGACGAAGAACCTGCTCCTCGACCTGCTAAGAAGGCTAAGACTAAACCTACGAAAGACGAGGAAGTACGTACGAAGAAAAAGAAGAAATTACCTGAATTGAGATTACCAGATGAGATGGTCGGAGATCAGGAGGATCAGGAGATCGAGTGGTTGGAATATATCTTGAAGAAGGAGAAAGGAAAAGGAAAGGAGATTGACGATGATGGTCTGGATGGTATGTCAAAACCCGCATTGATATCTGAAAGGTATGCTGACCAATTTGAGCACAGACTTACTGGATTTTGCGGATGTGGTTGGACCCGGAGGGATGGGATTGAAGAGAGATGGGGAGGATGAGAGCGATTTGGAGCAGGATGATGAAGACGACGATGATAGCGATGACGATGATAGGATGGATCTGGATGGTCTAGATGAAGACGACGATTTGAGAGAAGATGATGACGAAGAGGACGATGAGGGGAGCGAAGTAGATAAGGACGGTGAATCGAATGAAGATGTAAATGTCAGTCATTTTAGCAAACTCCTCGACCCAAAGTACTGCTGATCTCCTTGATCAATATAGCTTGATGGAGAAACGTCAGAAGATGAACCTGGCGTTGAGGACGATGTCAAACAACCAGAAGATAATGCGACAAATACGGCTGCCAGTATTGGTGACACCACTAGTGATGCCGCGGCTCCCACCAAATATGTTCCACCACATTTGCGGGCAGCTCAACTGGAAGAGAATGCTAAAGGCAACAAGCAGAAAGCCGAAGAGTTGATCAAATTGGAGAGGAAAGCACAAGGTCTGCTGAACAAGTCAGTCTTCTATCTGTCTCACATTGTGAATAATCGCTGACACGCAGATGGTTAGATTGAGTGAAGCAAATCTTGAGAGTATTTTAGGTGAAATTGAATCGTTATATAGAGGACATAGTAGAAATGGTAAGTTTTCATGCTGCGGCCTTTCACACAAGCTCGGTAAAGCTTACATGGGAGTACCTCAACTTGCTCAGATGTTTCCACCACCTTGACCAATCTAATCATACAGATGATATCCAACAAAGCGAATTTACTCGACTCGTTTGTCGTGCTTTATGCGACGTTGGTGGGAGCCTTACATAGAGTCATAGGGATGGAATTCGGTATGTGACACATTCTATTGGCCGTGACAACATTTTGTATTCACCGCTGACACCATTAGGTCTTATTTAGGTGCCCATTTCGTTCATACACTCATCATGCGATATCAGTCCGCTCTCACCGGTTCCTCGACCAATGAGACTAAGCTCGAGGCCAATATTTACGAAACTCCCGACGGGTCCAAAGAGGCTCTCAACTTATTAACGCTTATAGCGGAATTGTATAACGCTCAAGTGATAGGCTCCAAATTGATATATGATCTGATCAAGGGTTTCTTAGAAGGTGGTAATGAGAAAGAAGGAAAAGAAGTGATGAGTGAACGAGCGACAGAAGGGCTGTTGAAGGTATTGAGATGTGAGTCTGATATTCGGCTGAATTTTCATTGAGTCTCCTCGAGTTGCTCACCAGCAGTCTGTGTATGAACATAGGTTCTGGTGCTCAGTTGCGGACCGACGATCCTGCTTCTTTGAAAGATATTGTCAATCTGGTGCAGGAGAGGACAAAAGGCAAGGAAAAGTCTATGACGTGAGTGATTTACCATTTATACAACGATCATGGTTTGTAGAATATCATTCAGAATCTGAAAAGTTGATCATTGGACCTCCGTGCTAGTGCAAGAGCCAGGTTTATGGTTGAGACTCTGACGAACGTCAAAAACGGGAAGATCAAGTCGATTCAAAACTCAGAAGGTGGTAATGAAGCTGCAACGAGGATGAAGAAGTTCTTGTCAGGTCTAGGCAAGCAGAGACGTTGTGAGTGGTGTTATTCACCTTCACTCTGCCGTCTTACAAATCGCTAATTGTTGATGTGATGCTGTTCTAGTGCTTGCGTATGAGCCATTGAGGGTCTCGTTATCCGATCTGCTATCAGCAAACAAAAAAGGTAAATGGTGGTTAGTTGGTGCAGGTTGGTCCGGGAATCCTTTGGTGGAGAGGGAACAAGCCTTAGCATCTACTTCGTCATCTGTCGCGGAGAAGAACAAGAAGGTGAAAGGTGAAGAAGGTCTCACGGACGAAGAAGCTTTGTTGGAGCTGGCTAGGAAACAGGGTATGAACACTGATGTTCGAAGAGGAGTGTTTGTGGTATTAATGACTTCTGAGGTGAGTTGATTTTGTTTTACCCAAACAACCAAACAAAATAGAAAGTTTCACAGACAAGGCTGATAGATGCGGTGATATACAGGATTACGTGCACGCCTGTGATCGGTTGAATGCTTTGAAATTGAGTGATGTGCAACAGAGGGAGTTTGTTAGAGTTGCCTTGCATTGCTGTGGACTGGTGAGTAAGACGTTTCTAGGTTGATGACTATAACTAGTATCTTTGAAAGGATCTGTACCTCATTTGATCATTACATACAGGAGCAAACATATAATCCTTACTATACCCTCATCCTGTCCAACCTGTGCTCGAACTCGTACGACCATCGATTCACCCTTCAATACGCTCTCTGGGACTTCATACGTGAATTGGAATCCGGTTCTGGCGAATCAACCAAACTCAAGAAACAGAAGCAAAAGCAGAGGCAGGAAAATATTGCTAAAGCTATAGGATATGTAGTGGGAAGAGGCGGATTGGATTTGACAGTATTCAAAGTGAGCATTGTTGTCTACCATTGAGGAACGAATTGCAGAGACGCTGATGTGGATCTGATGTAGGCAATCGATTTTACATTACTATCTACACCTCTGCTCGGTTTCCTCGTCACGTTCCTTATCCACATGTTCTTATCTGTACATACGGTCTCGCCGATATTCACATTACCCAAGTCATTTGATTCAAAGTCAGAATTTGACGAAGAGACTGTCGAAGAGAAGTTTGAGAAGACTTTGTCGAATACTGAATTAGCGGGTGGATGGTTATATGTCTTGGAAAGGGGACAGAAGAAGTTTGCCGAGGCTATACAGGATTTGCCTGAAAGGGAGAAGGAGGTGGTAAAGAGGGGATTGGATATTGGTAGGAGAGTTTTAGGGAATGTCTTGTAGCGTGGCTAATACCTATCGTATACATCCTTCTTGTGAGGTGTCTGGGATGGAATTATCGATTCATCGTATGATCATGTATCTACATTCTACAAAAACAAGGTCAAGTGACTGACTGACATCACTCATTCATTACTGCCTCACGGGACTACTGACGGTTTGGAAAGCTATCAATGATGAAATAAGGTTGCTAAGCTACGAAAGATTTAGGCACCTTGTCCGAATCAACTTTCGTCATGATCACCTCGGGCACACCCGAATCGTCCTCATCCGATCTACTCAGAATACTCGCTATCACCTCATCGGCATTCTCGATGGTATAAGTCTCTCTCTCACTTCCACTTCCATCTTCACTTTCACTGCCATTGTGCTCTAATGCTTCGACCTCCCAGTGAGATCCCTCTTCACTCCTCTTCGAGACCATCCAAGGCGGTATTTCCCAATCTGGATGATCCTCTCTCAGCTTGTTGATGAGATTTTTATAGGCTACATTCAAATTTTCAGATTGCAATTTGAGTTCAGCTTGATGCCTCGCTTGATACGCTGTATATCCCAATGTCCCCAAACCGGCTAAAGCGATTGCAGCGAATGTACCATAAGAGATCTTTTGGCTGATCGTGGGCTTACGTTCCGAGAAGCTGGCGACGAATGTATCTCTCGTGTGTCTGTCTTGGTCAGCGGTGGTGAATTCGACAGGACAGGGGATATCTTTCTTGTCGTTCCAATAGTGGTAAGGTACAGACCAGTTGAAATTGTGTGTGGTCCGATGAGAAGAAGGATCATAAGATTTGGTATAATAACATTTCGAATTGGATTTGGTGGGATCATCAAGTCGATAGCTTTCAAGCACTGTTGGTTGACTTTGAACTGCAGTGCTTGTAGTCATGTTGCCTAGAGGGATAGATTGCATGGGTAGTAATGGCTTGTTGATACTGGAAGGAGGGGATGTATTAGATGAGCTGGGATTCTGATCGGGAAAGGCGATATAGTGGAACGCTGTTTATTGCGTACTATTTTCAAGAGTCGATCAAGATTTATTAGCTCACGTATACGACGAGCTGAGTCGATTCATAATACACAATACTGTTCAGATCTACTGTATGTGACATCACATGAAAGGATGAGTGAGAGGACTTCCGCTGAAATCAAAGGATCGTCTTCGTGAAACATGTATAGTATGAGTACTCACTTTAGGTCTTGCTTTTACTGTACATGAACTGTACTGTATCCGCCACACTAGAATCTCACGAGATTGAGATGATTGACTTCATCGATTCTAGGATTATATGAGTATGCATACGAGACGAGGCAAGTATAGCTCCGAGCCCCATTTCGCTGGCATTGTACTAACTATATCAAGCTACTCCTCATGATCCTTTCACTTCATCGCCGCTCACGCTGTGAACACAATAGGAATTTTTGATTCTACGCTCTCACCCGATTCCAAAAACCTTTCATCTCCTTCAGTCTTCTTGGAATCTGTCCATACCATGTCAAACTGACCATTGCCATTGTTGTTCCCGTCCTCAGGCAACGTAGAAGACAGAACGTCCTCAACAATCGTATCCACATCCTCGAGCTTCCACAAACTTCTCTTGCTCTTCCGATTTTCATTAGACTCCTCATCATCTACATCCGGTATAGTAATATTCCAATCCGGATGATCCTCCTTCAAACCTTCGATATAATTTTCATAAGTCTTCATTTTATTCCATACTGACGTGGAATTACATCCCGCAGATAATCCTTCGGATCTCGAATCGTAGTTATTGAATAATTCGTACATGCAATATCCCCAGGTTCCTGCTAACAATACGGTAGATCCAATGAACATCGCATTGAATGCTTTGGGATGTCGCTCTTCAAATTTTTTGTTATGAGAATGAGAATGGGGCTTTTTGTGCTTGGACTTGGTTCGTAAAAGGTACTCTGTTTCTAGTCTAGAGTTGAATTGGTTCAATAGATGGTGGTCGAATACGTCGGAATTGGCGGAGTGGTGTCCTTTGGATTTGGAAATCGATCGGTATGAGGAATCGTTGAGGTATGTTGTTGAAGTCATGGTGAGACAAGGATCTGAGTTTGTATGTTGGTATAGTTCCAGTTTGTCTCCTAGAGATATGGGAGGCAGGCTTTACTGATGAGAAATGAAGAAACGAGTTGATATCTCTACAAGTTTGGGGAGAGTGGCGAGTGAGATCTGAGTTTTCAGCAAATCTCATTACAGTTCAAGGTGTATATATACATCTGCTTGTTATTTCCCATGCGCCTCGACCAAACGAACCGGAGTTGTGCTTGATGAGTACCGGAATGGTAACGCTGAAAGGAAGCGAGGTGATATCGGAGATGGCAAGATTGTTATTATGTATTCTGAATTAGAGTACCCAGTAGACCATCCACCAAGTTGAGATTGTGGTTGAGTTCGAGGTTGAAATTGAGGGGTCGAGGTCAGCCTCATTTTTCATCGAGGTCCTTATTGTGGCCAAACAGTACCATGAGGTCTTGCGATAATCATACCGGTGTAGTATATTCATGGCTCGTTACTTGACATTCCGACGATATTCCGTTCCCTGTCTTTGTTGAATGTATCGAGACTTGATCATCGTATGCGAGCCATTCACCAATCGAGAAAATGAACTTCTGAAGATCTAAGTTAACTTAGTCTAAGGTAGAACCTCGATTCACTCAAGTACTGTATCTACGTGAGAGTCTATCTAGTTTGTGATGTCTAAAATCCATATCCAAAAATGAGGTCTCATTTGACACCTATTCACGTACATCAACAACAATTTCGTTGCTCCCTCCCTCCTCCCCTTTATCATTATGATCCGTAATGTAACTCTTCACACTCAAATTAGGACATCTCCCCCTGACTTCAGTCAACGTATCATTATACACCTGAACGGTATCTTTCAAAACCTTGTTCTCCATTTTTAGGGATTGTAGATGATCCTCATTACTAAACGCATATTATAGGCCGAACCGCAGGCTACTACCACCGACGCAATAGCTATACTGCGACGTATCCAATTTTCACACCTGCTCTCGGATTGAAGTTCTTCTTTACGTTTGTGAGATTCGATTAAACCCGATACGACTAGGTTCTGATCGTGGCTTAAACCGAAATCTCGAGGTTGACCCAAAGGGACGTCAGAGGAGGGAGGGGAGGAGGACAGACGGGAGATTGTTACTTTCCATGAGGCCGAGTGACTATAGAGTGAGTGAGTGAGTGAGTGAGTAGTTAATCCCTGTGTTCTTTGTTGGTGCAGATGTGTTCTGTATGAATGTAAGGTGGAGACATATTGTATGAGAGGATATTGACACTCACTCTGATTTGTTACCACTTGCTGAGTCTCTGTTCGTATCTGTGCTTGTGGTTGTGTAGGCTGCATTGAACTATAGGAGATCCCTAAGATCGATTTCTACCGATACGGGAGGTTCACCAGGTCGACTGGCTGTCGCAATGAGCTTACTTGTGAGAGTCGGTTGTAGATGTGTTAGTAGAAGACATGACAAAATTTGTCTAAGTGAATCAACCGGATGTGAAAGGGAAGAACGATAAAAATAAAATAACTTTGATAGGGATTACAAGGTAGGTTCCAGTAAGCGTATGTCCCAAGAATCATCATCATTCACCTAATGCAATTCTGTTTTGGAACCAAGTCTACTCTACCGTTCATCAAAATTCATACATTGGTATACAAAGGACTGTCAAGTGATACTGATTTGGTGCCAGGTGATGTATACGTCAATAGATTGTATCAGACTGAAAAAGGCGGTTAGATCTGACAGAGGATGTGAGAAGAGGATTCTAGTCAGTGATGATAAGTATGACCTATTGTGTGAATAGGCATTCGGGAATTCTGCCAAAATATGAAGGAGTTTATCTTCATTGTGTGAGTCAAGTTATTAGGAATATGGTCGACCGGAAAGAAATGAAAACAAAATGAGCATAATGCATACTGAGTATGAATGTCAAACAAGATTTGGACCCTTCTTCACTAGATCAGAAAAACGGTCCACCCAATTCGCGTTTGATTTTTTGATAATCAATCTCTTCTACTATAATGACGGCCGACTATTCCATTGAACCCGGTTGGGGTATTCGCTATGACGACCTCGGGATGCGACTTATCAGGTGATAAGGATCCGCAAGGAGTATAGATTTTTGAAAGGGAGAGTCGGTGCTTTTGTGTAGATTCTATAGAAGAGATATATCAGCAACGATCTCTTGTAGATATACAGGTAGCGGGAAGGTGCATAAGGTTCATGGATAAAAGGTGATAAGAGGTATAGCCTAGGTATAGGTATAGGACGACTCACTTATTAAGCGTTTGTTGAAGAAAAGAAACAGAAATAGAATCAACATCGAAATTTGTTTGAACCCATGCAATCCTGGCTGCAAGCACCAAGCACCAGACCAAACTTTGGGAGATGCGAGCGTAAGTGGGTCACGGACATACAGTACCAGTGGAGGAGAATGCCACATTAAATGTTGGATGATCGGCGTTTGGTGAGAACGAAATTGCCGATACTGATTTCTCTGTGTGCTCCCACCATAGATAGCCAATCTCACCGTAGCGCACTCGCTCTCACTCACTCACACTCTCACTCACTGTCTGTCTGTCGGTCTGTGCAATTTTGCTGTTTGGGTCAATTTCACTGTTTCCTGGCTCCTCTTACTCTTCTTCTTCATCCATCAAGTCAGCTGTGACCTAGGTGTGTATCATCGTTCATCACCTTTCTCGCACGACCACCCCCACTAACACCTTGCTCTGCGTATCGTAGTAACCCGTCAAAATGGTCAAGCACAACAACCAATTGCAAAAGAACCACTTCCACAAGGATTGGCAAAGACGGGTCAAGACCTGGGTTAGTGATTGTTTGTTTCTACGCTGCGGTTCGGGATTTGAGAGTGGGAGTGGTACCATCACGGAAAAGGATCAAGAGATGTGGAAGGATCGCTGGATAGATATGGATGAGAGTTGAAGTGATGGTGTACGGAATATGGATTGAGCGTAGATATTGGAAATAAACATATAGCTAACATGTTGGTACTCTATAACAGTTCGACCAACCCGGTAAAAAGAAGTCTAGAAGAGTCGCAAGATCCAAGAAGGCTCTTGCCACTGGTGCTCAACCCCTTCAAAGACTTAGACCTGCCGTTCGATGTCCTACTCAACGATACAACATCCGAATCAGGGGTGGGTGGATCTCCATCGTCGTTTGTGTATATGTGGAAGAAATGTATACTGATGATTTTGATTTCGGTGTCGATTTTCAGAGGGACGAGGATTCACCATCTCCGAATTGAAACTCGCCGGTATCAGAAAGAAGGAAGCTAAAGGTCTCGGTATCGTTGTTGACCACCGAAGACGATCCAAGTCCGAGGAAGGACAATCGCTCAACGTCGACAGATTGAAGGAATACAAGACTCGATTGGTCGTCTTCCCTAGAAAGCAAGGTAAACCTAAGGCTGGTGATGCTCAAGTGAGTTCAAACCGACATTGGGATTTTCTCCATCATTCATCGATCGTTCTGAATATTTTGATCATACAATATTTACATCCATCTTCTATCTTTATTCGTCGAACTATCACTGACGCTCGTTCGTTCCGCAGGGTGAAGACCTTACCGCTCACCTCACCCGAGAAGCCATCCCTCTCCCCGCCTCCTACACCGCCGAAGCTCCTCGAGCCATCACCGACGAGGAGAAATCGACCGACGCCTTCGTCACTCTCCGACTCGCCCGTGCCGCTCAACGAAACGAGGGTCAAAGACAAAAGAGACTCAGAGAGAAGGAAGCTGCCGAGAAACAAAAGTAAACAATTAACCGACATTAGATCAATTGGTATTTGTTTGGATGATGCAATTTTCCTAGGGATGAATGCTGGTGCATGGCATGTAAGGGAAATTTGTATTTATTGATGGTAGTAGTGGGAACCATGCACAATCTTTCTTCTCTCAAGTTTTGACCCTTCGGCATATCGGGTCGGATGGAATGGTTACGAGCGCTTGTCATATCATTGGATTGTTATTGATTGTTGGATACTGATTGTCGAAAAATGGAACGGGACTGAACCTGACAAGTCTCGTGTCACCGGTGAAAACTTCATTGGGCAGAGTGATATGAAGGATCATTATCACTCATATTACCGTTTGATCTGCCGTTTCCCCACCCAGCTCTCACGTGTATATGGGCAATACCAGCCGGTATCAGTCTGAGTGAACCCACAGATACCCAGTATGAAGTCTAACCTGGTCGAGTCCTTTTCAATCTCATTCGAGGTGAGCTACCTCTAAGAAATGCGAATTGCAAATATTATTCCAACGAGGATGACTTGGGAGCAAACCAATGCTCTGTACGAACTACTTATGCTTACTTTACTCTGTGTGGGAAGTATTGTGACTGGACTGTGAAAGAGCAAATAAAAATATATAGATAGATCCTGGATAATTGGCACGATGATCGAATTCATACCTACTCTTGCTCTTCCTCTTGATAAAGTCGAATCAAGAAACACTTCATGCCCTTCTCGAATAATGTCCTTCCGACATAAGGTAATGAGATTTTAGCTGAACAGACTGCTTAAATTGATATAAAATGTGGATTAAAACACCCCCTGTCTTTGAACCTCATATCTAGACCGAATGTTTCTTCACAACGCGGATCGTAATGTACTATCTTGTTTACTTAATCATCCTCCGCAGATGTGAGATTCAGTTTGTGCTTAGAAATAGAATCGCCTTTACTGTGTTGAAATGAGGATTCCCTCCATTAATCAAAACCAATGTAGGGAAATAGACATCACAGAGGGATTGGCTATGAGCTGCTATACATCCTTCGTCTTGACTACTGTGGAATCAGATTGGAGTCAACAGAGATGACCATGGTACATGATAGATGTTGGACATAACATGATCTTATGAGGTCTGCATGAGCATGATCAGCTTTCATCGTGTTTTGGCTCTAAGAGCAATCAATTACTTTGAATTGTTTGTTGACTTACCACCCGGTAGTCCCGTTATGCCCGCTCGGTTGAGCCGTACCACTGTGCAAATTACAAGCTCACTTATTGGACGGGACAGGGGTTGATTAGCGGGATCAAATGGCCTCGATTAGATTTGGGGAGGTGGGGACCCGTCTGTTTGCTCAGGGTTTAACAGGTGTTATCTTCCCCATTTCATTTCATTTGATTGTCGTGTCATGATAATTTGAATTTCGTGTTGAATGGGGAAGTCATTCACCTCTGGCAGTCGACTTATTGATGCATTGATCTCTCTCCACCTTTCAAGGGGATCTCTCATCTCTTTGTCTTTTCTTTCATCTTACATCCATATACCTATCTTGGCTCTGTTGCCTGTACCTCTCTCTCTCCTTCTATACCCAATACCAACGATACTCTCTCAAAATGGCTCCCATGGAAAAAGGTTTCTCGTGGTCCAACATTGCTGTTGGTAAGTCGGGTCTCTTCTTGCTTTAAAATCACAATCAACATAGAGAAGGGGATCGTTCGAAGTTCCTCAATGACACTTGCATCTATCTTGGTCTACCTTGTCCGGAACTACTTGTATTGACTTTGATGATCGTCTTGTACAGGCGCAACCATGAACATGTTCGAGGTGACCACCCTCGGTCAACCTCTGGAAGTACTCAAGACTCAGATGGCAGCGAATAGATCACAAAGTATGGGTCAGGCCTTCGCTACTGTCTGGTCGAGAGGTGGGATCAAAGGGTTTTATCAGGGATTGATCCCTTGGGTGAGTGGATGGGTTGTCGATTATTGTATGAAGAGAGGAAAACATGAGCTGATGTTTTGATATCCTTTTTTTGGCTATGAAACTATCGCTCATTCCTCAACCTACTTCCTACATCACTCTCACTATGCTCTCTCTATATACGGATCCTTTTTATTAATTTTCCTGTTCCCGGATACCTATCCACCTCGCTCTGCTCCGTTATAGGCCTGGATCGAAGCGTCCACCAAAGGAGGAGTGTTGATCTTCACTTCAGCGGAAATTGAGAAATACACAATCAAAGCTTTCGGTGTTTCACCTGCTGCGGCGGGTATGTTGGGTGGTATTGGTGGTGGTGTCGCTCAGGCTTATGCTACGATGGGTGGGTGGATACTGCTATGGAGATCAAGGCTGGGCATTTTGCTAACGAGTCAATGTCATCTCTCATATCACTCATATCACTCATACTCTACCTTTTTCCATGCCATTTTATTCGCACATCGTCACCCTTCACTGTCATCCTGAAATCTTGCCTGCCTGCCTCGTCGAATCGTTACTGCTCTACCAACTTCCAAACTGGGCATCGCTCGGTGGTCCGCAGGCTTCTGCACGTGTATGAAGACCGTCGAGATAACCCGACACAAGCAAGCCTCTGCTGGTGCTCCCGTCGAATCGACTTTCAAAGTGTTCTTGGACATCTACAAACGAGAAGGTATAGCTGGTATCAACAAGGGTGTCAACGCCGTTGCTTTACGTCAAGCTACCAATTGGGGATCAAGATTCGGGTTCGCTCGTCTCGCCGAAGCTTCCCTTAGGAATATCAAGGGCATAAAAGAAGGTGAAAAATTAGGTGCTTTAGATAAGATCCTTGCGTCGACTGTTGGTGGTGCTTTGGCCACTTGGAATCAACCTATTGAGGTTGTAAGGGTGGAGGTGAGTTTACTTTTATACTACGACTGTTTCTACAATCTCGTACTGCATATCCCTCTACGAGCATTCCCATGATTTTGAGCTTTTCAGTCCATTTGGAGAGATGGACGGTGTTAACATACAGTGAATTGGTAGATGCAATCCGCTCTCAAATCCCAAGACCCCACTCGACCAGCTAAGAAGACAGTTCTCAACACCTTATCTTACATCTACAAGACTAACGGTATCAAAGGTCTTTACAGAGGTGTAGCACCTAGAATCGGTTTAGGTCAGTCGACCTTCGCTGATTGATAGCGCAATGACTTTAGCTGATTGTTTTCGATCACTGTTTGTAGGCGCCTGGCAAACCATCTGTATGGTCAGTTTCGCAGATTATGTCAAAGCTGCGTGAGTGAACATTCATCATGTTTTTGTCCTGAGGTGTCAGCTGATATAGTGCTTTCGAATATCATAGTATCGGTACAAGTAAATAAACGGTTGATTCGAGTATAAACCACTTCGGGCTGAACTTGCCTCTTGAAGAATATCAGAAGAATCTCTCTCCCTCTTAGATAATTACCCTTACGATATGTCAATATATATACCTATCCTTTTCCCTTCTTACAAATACATAGATGATACTAGTGGGATCTCAATTGGTGCTCATTGGGTTTGGCTGCTTCTGGGAGTTGTGGTTGTGTGATATGATTAGAGATCTTCTTCATATGCATTTCTAAGTACAACAAGTGACAAGCATAAAAAGCACCGACACGTGTCATCCACCCAATCAGATTTGATCCCGTTGATCGTCGTCTTGTCGCGTCGTGTCGAGTCTGAAACCCCCATCCAATTGCTGTGATACTCCTCTTTTGTTCAACAAACATCCACTACTGCCATCATTCCATCATCTTGACTACTTGTTATCTCATCACCAGAAACCACCTGGCTTCCCTCGAGCAGGTCTCCCATACTATCTAGCATCGTATACGAACAGACCTCTTGACGCTCACTAATCTATCTTATACCATACTGGTGAGTGGCGTGTTCTCTACCTGTTGTGTTCGGATGGATGGGGATGTGACGGGGCTTGGCTGCAAGTCGAATGAATACAGTACACATGTGAATCTCAGCTGACGTATGAATATCTTTCACTTATCTATCACTTGTTCTCCTCAAAATCGCTTTCGTACATTGTATGGTCTCTACGGCGTGATCGTATCCACCTCCGCACTGTTTTCGATTTCAACGCATTGACCTTCAACTGATCGATTGACTCGTCCCCTATATACTCATCCCACAGTAGGCATCGTTTCATCCACTTGACACATCTCCATCTGCATCCGTGCTGATCCTAGCCTCGACAACCTATCTTCACTGTATAGATCACTTGTCACTTGACACGTCAACACATCATCTTAGGTGCAGGACCGATATCGGCTGGACACCACTCTAACCCCATCCCACCTTCAACGACTAATCCCCATAATCCAATCCAACATGGCTTCATCAACTTTACGACCTCATCGATCCCCCTCACCCTCCCCTACGCCCTCACCAACTATAAACCCTTCCAACCCCGCTAAATTAACTCGTCAATCCCTCGGTCCACCATCTACCACCCAAGGCGCACAATCGAAAGGATTCTCAGGTTTGGGTATCGCCTCGCCCACTGCGGCCTCTCATCCTAGACACGTATCGTCCGCTGCTCTCATTGGAGGCGCAGGAAGGGAGAACTCGCTCTCCCCTAGACCTAGTTTAGGTAGTAGCGGAGGGAATGGTCATCTCCAACAACCCCGAGCTGTCTCTTCTGGTCCCGGGTCTGCACTTGGGATGTTATCTGGAGGAGGAGGAGGTAGACCAAGTAGTGAATATATACCTAGTAGAGACAATGCCAAGACGCCGGAGGGTGAGTGAACGTCTCTATATCTTCAACTCGTCCAGCTTCTTCGCATGCCACAACGACCTCGTTTCTATCTTCTCTCTCATGATTTTATATTTTCTTCGATTGTCGTGCTAATTGGAACTTTTCCGTAATGCCACAGCCGAACAGATCGATCAATGGTTTAAACATCTCGCCAGCTGGGAAGCGACTCTGGAAGAGATGGCTGCGGCAAGTACGGACCAGAACTTTACCGAAGAACTCGGTGCTATCGAGCAGTGTAGGTGTATCTTGTCCGAACAATCGACCGTTCTCATTTCGACTTATGCTAATCTCACCCTACTTGTCCACAGGGTTCCGAGTACTTTCCGAAGCTGAGCGAACTGCCGCTTTATATTCCCTTCTTCAACACTCCACGCCCGTTCAGATCCGTTTCTTCCTCTCAGTGCTCCACCATATGGCTCAGTCCGATCCTATGACCGCTTTACTGTCCCCTGCACCTTCAGGACCCGGCTTGCAAGCTCAGATGGAACAAAGGCTCAGCGCCATGAACCTCAAATCCCCTTCTGCCGGTGGTGGAAGTGGATTCACCGGATCTCCCAATGCGAATCAGTATCTCGCTCCTGATGATGCTGCAGCTCAAAAAGCCAAAGCCAAGCAGAACCGAATTTCTGCTCCCGGTACACTGCAACCTCTCGATCGATGGCAAAGTGGACTTGATCAAGTGATCGAAAGAGGATCCTCACCTGGATTAGAGTCCAATGGATCCAGCAGAAGTCGATCTCCTGTACCTTACGCTCGACCCAAATCGACTGATTTCTCGGGTCAAGCCAACCAACCTAGGAGGGAATCATCTGGATTCCAAAGATCACCTAGACTTTCCGCTGGAGGAGTCGGACTGGGTATCGGTCAACCTGAGGGATTACCTCATGGTCAATCACCAGTCACTTCTCCTTTCCTCAATAATGGAAGTTGGGCAAGTATGGTCAACACACCTATGGTTCCTGGATTCATCGATCCGAAGGTTGACAATCTCACTCAAGCCTTGAACATGGCGAATCTAGGACTAGGTGGTAATCCAAATAGAATTCCCTTGGAAGACGCAAGGAAGTTTAGGAGACCCAACGCAGGTGGAAATACATCTAGGAACGTTTCTGGGGCATATAATGATGATGGAGAGATGATCAATCCAAGATCGAATCAACCGGGTGGAAATGGTGGATTCAGCAATGCCACTTCACCATTATTAGGTGGATTCGCCAGATCCCCAGTCTTAGATCAGTTCAACGCCTTGAGCGGTTTAGGTCTGGGAGGTGCCGATCCCAACGCGTTAGCGGGATTAGGAATGAATTTCGCCAATCTCGGTGCGGGGGGTTTGAACGCTGCTCAAATGATGGCAATGCAACAATTGCAAACTGCTGCGTCGTTCGCTCAAGGTGGATATGGAGGTGGATCGCCCAATTTGGGTCATGGCTTGAACCAACATCAACATCAACGAGGTAATAACCACAAGAATGGACCTCAAGGTAGAAGATCGCCGATGTTGGGTAATAACTCGAATAAGAACTCGCCTGCCCCTGGTGGAGCGGCCGGAGGAGGTGGAGGTGCGGGTGGTGGAGCAGGTGTGGCTGGACCGGATGATGTGGATTTGAAGATCTTGGAAGATACCGCAGGATGGTTGAGGGTTCTCAGACTGCATGTGAGTGTGATATCTTGCTGGAATACGTTTCTCTTGTATATGTGGGTACTTACTCACCCCGACTTGTGATTTCCCAGAAATATACACCCAACTTTGAGAAATCCTCATGGAAGGAGATGGTAGAGATGAACGATCAGGATTTGCAGGACAAAGGGATTTCCGCTCAGGGGGCTAGGACCAAGGTGAGTTGGATGATTCATCTTACTTCATGTTCGGATCATTTACTCGATCAAATATCTATCGTGCAGGTCTGTCGATCATTTTATCTTGAGTGTTTACTGACTATCCATGCTATATTGCAGTTTCTCAAAGTATTCTACAACGTTAGAACCAAGATGGATCTCCCCCATCCTGAAGGACAAGAGGAATACGCTCCAGGAGCCAAAGATAAAGAGAAATAAATCATAAGCTTGAAGCTCAAAGAAATTGGGAGGGAGTAGTCTTTCATTTCCCATTGAATCGTCTTTGCCTTTTACCATATACATACTAATTGAAATCGAACAATCATTCACGATATTGTACACGAATTTCCTTCTCTTCATTGTTCTGGAAATGAATCTTTGCATTGCTGTGCTTTATTCTCGGATTTCAGATTGAATTTTATCATCCTATGATATGTAATGTGATTGTTGTCTCACAACTTATTCGCATACGATCTACGAAGACTGGACATTGGCGTCAAGCACTGTCGGTTTGGGTACAAAGGCCTGTGATGGGTTGCCTTCTTTCTGCTTGGTTGGTCATGTTATGCTTCTCATTCAATCCAACCCAATAAAGGAGGTGAAAATTTTGGTGGTCCCTTGTGAGGGCGGAGTAAGTTCAAATAGAAGAACGGTATGATTGCCCTGTGCTTTAGCGTATCATGGACTGGATTGGACTAGTGCTAGTACTGTACAGTACAGTACATAAAGAACAGACCCAACTCATTTACATGCTTACACAATCTCGTAACAGTGTGATCAATCTTCTTCGAACCCTAACTGGACTACAGTACTGTAGTGATCTACTGATTCTCCGATAGGATATTATTGACGATGCCTTCTGGAAACTTTCCATCTAGGTAAGCCAGCCCTTCGATTTCCCAAACGGATCTCTTTGTGATATATAGTACAACATGTAAATGCCACGTCTATGTACTTGCAGTGACAATAGTCATCAAACGTTGGAAGCGATCACTACTGATGGTGGTCGACGATATCGATTGGTAATAGACATGAACCGAGGTGAGATTGCTGAAGGTTCTTGTGATTTCTCTGGTAGTATTGAGGGTGACTCCAGGTGAGTAGCGCTGCGCTCTTGTCTTCGCGCTTGCTCCATTAGAACTATTGTATTTGGAGTCAGTCATACATATACTACCCCTTGACTTCTTTATTCTTATTGATGAGGTTGAGGGGTTTTTGGAACGCAGATCAAGCATCTCCTTCGGTACGAATACTGCCAATCTGACTCGTATGGTACCTCTCAATGACTTGGGCCAAGATCACATCGACAAACTCTCGACGTTCATTCGAGCCAGCACGAAGCAGACTATCGATATGACTCTAGATCAATCCGGAAGGGGGATGACCGCGCTCAAACAAGAGAACAGCGAATTGAAAAGTCAAGTATCTTCGTGGACGAGAAAAGGTATAGCCAATGCTATGATGGCTTCTTCGGTGGCTCTTTTGGGGACAGGATGTATAATTTGAATTTCTCATAAACGGGTAAAAGAAGAATTATCTGAATTGAAATCGAAACAAATTCAATACAATGGTGACAATCACCCTACCATTAGTACCGATTCTTCCTATGGGGGGGTGTTCTCAGGATGTCGATACTGGAAGTATCATCAGAGTAGATCTGGATCTGGATCTGGATCTAAGTCCCAATCCGATTTGTCCCGAAGAGACTGAGGATGGATGATCTTAGGACTTGTACGTGGTTCGCCTTTCTGCCACACGAGCAATGATCGAGGATAAATACATTACATTACATCACAGTACGAGTACTGTACTTGCCAGGAGATATTTTTACAGAGTGATTGTATATGTACATGTCTCGATTCGTGTATACGGCACTCGCACAGTACTAGTAAGCTGAATGTTAACAATTGCTGACTTATATCTCAGGGCAGACCGCCAACGTATATAACATGCAGCATACTTGCAGAGAGAACTGATTGATACTGTAAAATCTGTCAGTGATACAGTGCCTCCTGTGTTTTGCCTCTGACTTCGTGGCAGTTTACAATACATTTCTCGTGAGACGAAAGAATCATGACGTTCATGAAGATGTGCGTGCAAGCGCTCACCTTTCATAGAAGTTCTCAATTTAGAAGGATTAGTGTCCCCCTTGGCCCCCATCCCCATCGAGTAAATACAAAGGTTCACATTCAGGCTACTGCCATCATGAAGACACTATGTCCTCATGAAAGAGGCGACTTCTAAGGTTGAACCAACATCTCTGAAAAGTTATCTTCCACAACATTCTGAAGTGAAGCATAGACAACATCCTGATCGTGTAAACACACATAATCGCACTGCTCAGTATGTCCATATCAGAACAAGACGACAGGTAAATGGCTTTTCACCCTTGACTGCATTCGCAGATTTATTCGATTCTCGATTCCATGACCCATCAGAACCCTGGGTTCTTCATAGATATTGGTCGATTCAGACCAGAGATTCTTCTGGAACAGTCACGCGAGCTACTTTGGATACAATGAGCCGCTCTATCCAGGGGGCCGAAACATTTCATGACGGAGGCGTTGCTGACGGGGGCTCGGCTCCTTCAACGTGAGATTTTCACCGTTTTCCAGCTTCTACAAAGCTGATCTAAAAGATGTATCTTGTGCGGTTCCCATAGCGAGCCGCAATTCTCCGTACGCGTATACGGTGACTCCAATGCCGAGCCTTATTGGCAATCGATTCAAAGTCTCGATGCCAAACAAAGTAACATCCTCGCACAATACTTTGAAGGTGTCTCTAAAGAACTTTCAAAGCACAGAGCGGCTCGTGAACAATTGAAAGATACACAAAAGGACCTTGATTTTAGCAATTTCGGCCTCAGAGTGCTTGGCCTTGGCATTTTAACCTATGGAGCTCTTAGTTTGTGGAGCTTGGGTGTCGATCAAGAGTGCAAGGCGCGATTGCGAACCGCTTTATCTGAGTGTAAAAATAACCTCGATTGGGTACGAAACAATGGTTTCACCATGGGAGAAGCGGAAGTCGATCCGAATGGCACTTGTCCCAATGATGATGGAATCGTTATCGAGGTTTCTTCTATGGATCAATAATCGATATTGTAGAACACCATCAACATTTGATATATCCGTATATATTATTGATATTTCTATATACACTCATACACACGTCTATTTCGATGCTACAGTGCTCTTCTTCGTTAGAGCGAAGACAACCGCACATTCGCATTCCGGATCCCCTCAACCTGTTAACGACCGTAGCTCTCGAGAACAGTCAGAGGATAAGAAGTCGACATTCGACACAAACAGTATATGAAGGAAAGAAACAAGTTGGGATCTCCTTCCGTTGTGTGGCAGATTGTAAATTGGGTCTGCCATCATCGCACTTGATACTGTAGAGCAATCCGGACAAATAGCTTCTCTTCCTTGATGACATTGAAGCACAAGCGCTCTTCGCTTCTAAAGGAGTTCTCCTTTCTACTACCTCATAAATTTATATCATACATGAAATGCATGACAGTACAAAGGAGTGAAGACATGTTGAGCTTTCGTGCATTACAAACGGGTTTGCACAATCCACACCGAGACCGGTATTTATACATAGAAAAGGACGATGATCTTTCAACTTAAATTGCACCCGACCCTATCTTCCCCTCGCTTTTAATATTAAAAATACTTCAAATCTCTTCGCACTTTATCGTCGGTCATTAACTATTCGCAATTCGCAAATTCTCATTTCCTCCTTCTCAACATGCCTTTAAGGTAAGTAAATCCCACAAAGTACTTCTTGTTATACAGGGCGGAGATTCACTTTTAAGAATTTCAGTGACACAAGCAGTAGCGGTGGCGTTACTCCTTCCTACGAGATAGTCGCTAAGGATATGTCCAAAAGCATCCAATCTTATGTAGAAGTAGACACTAAATCGAGTAAGATTTACAAAGCCGGATGGAGACATTCGAGAGATCAGTCTGGTAAACCTTACTTACACGCGGTGCGAGTGAGTCGAACCGAACCCAGCCCAATTTGATTAGATATTCCCTGTGGAGAGTACATAAGATTGATTGATCGGTTTTTTTTTTTTTTTTTTTTTTTTGGTTTTTTTTTTGGTGATAAATACTCCAGAGGCGACGAAGTCACTGTTACAATGGAGCCAGAACAAGGTGAATCGACAACTATCGATAATCTCAGTGAAGTACAGATAAGTGCCGTATCACCTCTGATGACCGACGTTGTTGATCAACTTGATCAAACGAGGACAAGTTGGTTTGAAACTTCTCAAAGACCTCCTACTTACCTCAACATGGTTGAAGATACGAATGCTCAAGGGCAGATCGCAACTGCCTTAGCAGCAAGTACGATCGATCATTTTTGTCGTAATGCTCATACCTACGAGAAGGTACGGGAAGGTACAACCGAAGAGTTTGCAAATTATCAATCTGCGCTTGTTGATACTATCAGGCTTGAAGATATTGATATAGGAATGAACTGAGGCAGCTGGAAATTGATATATCACATTGGTGGTCAGGTGGTATTGCAGGATACTATAGTGCTATGTGTGATTACCTACCCTGACATCGTGTCTGTAGCTGATGTAGGACGAGATGAATTCAATCTGCCACTACTGTACTGTATGATGGTCCATTCCCTGGTATCGAGAGGTCACGTATGGACTGTAGCTTCAGTGAGGTTGTATGATTTCCTATCACGTTCCTTTACAAAAATCTCCCTGGTTTACAGGAAATGAAGTAGTATCCTTCGAGCCATATTTTATCACAAAAAGGGTGTACATGCGAATCACAGCACAGTCATGACCGTGAAGGGATGCTTCCTGGTGTATATATATACCTTGGGAAAAATTTAGAGGAATGACTATCATACTGAAAAAAACGCTTCTGTACAAAGGATCTTGTTTCTCCTTTCGTCTTTTGACATCATACTTGCGCAAATCAGCTTCTCAAGGGTACGACACAAGTCGATTGATGGAGATATGAATAAATGGTCACTCGTGTAGATAAAAAGGCACTCTATACCACTTTTGTCAATTGATATTTATAGTATACATCTTTGCCATCACCAACAAACTTCTCCAACATGTCATCATCACAATCACCTTCGCAATTAGGGGGATCGAGAGGATCTGCCAATCCTTCACATGGATCTGTTTACTGAGTGGGGTGGACAACTAACGGAGGAAAACCGCTAACATCTTGCACATTAGTCCTAGCCAATCGTCAATATATCAAGCGGGCGAGATGGATCACGGTGGCTTAACTGATGAAGAGCTTCGTAGAAAAGTCTCAGAGGATTCTAATCTAAATTCAGTACTACAAGTTTGGTGGTTACTATAGCTACTGCCGGAGCGATTGCGGGTATCATCATATTATTGAAGTGATCTTAGCTCTTGGTGTTCCTACTCTGTTGCACCTCAGTGAAATCAAGGATATGGACATACAAGATATGCATGCTTGATCATTGACCCTTCGCACAGAGCCTCGTTCGTCATTCAAAACGTTACAATGCAGACGAGATCAACAGTTTAGCCGATCAACAGATCCGGAGACACGTTCCTCCCCCGCGGTTCAATCAATCCAAGGTGTCGAAATCAAACGATTCAACAATTACAACTTGACTCATCCTCAACTTTCTTCTGAACTTTCTTCTTGTCATCTCTTTCTCTCTCTTTGCGGTCAATCAACCTCAATCATAAGCATCTGGAATTTATTCATCAAGATGAGCGAAGTGAAAAGTGCCAATGTAAGAGCTATGCTCTTCGATATGGATGGAACTTTACTTGGTGAGTTGACCAACCTCTTCCAGCCAAACCAATATATCCAATTGAACTAAGTGGATGAACTGACGGATGATATGATGTTGTAGATTCCACTCCTGCTGTGAATGCTACTTGGGAATACTTTGCTAAAGAGTATGATCTAGATTTGCATGAGGTATTAAGAAGTAGGTCATACCGTATCATACACCTTAGGGATGGAGCTAAATCATTGGACTACAGCATCCCACGGAGTAAGGACGATAGATAATATGAAGAACTGGTGTGGAATCACTGATCCAGTGGAACTCAGAGTGAGCTTTAATCACAGGGATTTAACGAAAGTATGCTCAACTCGTTGAGGAACCTTTGTAGGACGCGGTCGAACTGTTCGAAGGGATGATCGTTAAAGAAGCTCAGGAATTACAGGCGGCAGGTAAAGATGGATTAATAGCTTTACCGAATGTTTTGGATTTGTTGAACCATGTGAGTGGTATGACTCTTCACTCGTAATTTAGCTATCGTTCAACTTTCGAGGTTCATCATTCAATGGACATACTATTCTCACTTTTGTCTCTTTTGAGACTCCATATCACTTCAGTCTCTGACCCACTACTTTTGCCTCTCCTTATCCACCTCTCTACGCCTCCTGAACCATTTCATTCACTCCTTCTTTATGTTGGAAAAATTGCCCGCTAACCTCCTCTCATTCAGCTCAACACCTCCCCCATCCCCGTATGGGCCATCGTAACCTCCGCTACAAGCACCTACGCCTCCGCAGCTCTCCCAACGGCAGGTATACCCACCACGCCCAAGCTAATCACCGCAGACGACGTTAGCAAGGGTAAACCTCATCCTGAGCCTTATTTGACAGGTGCGAAGGTCTTGGATGTGGATATCAAAGATTGTGGGTTGCCTCAGATATTGTCCCATCTCTTTTTTAAGCGGAAAATAGGAGAGGTGACCTTATGCTAATTGATTTAATGTGTGTTATAGGCATCGTTGTAGAAGATGCTCCCTCGGGAGTGAGGTCTGGGGTAGCTTCAGGAGCGAAAGTTTTGGCCACTTGTACGAGCCATACTAGACAGCAATTGGAGGGATTAGGTGCGAATTGGATAGTAACGGATTTGTCCAAGTGAGTTTAAATGTCAGATGGAAAGAGTCCTATCAATGTTGGATGGGATGTTGTCTATGTCCTTGGGCTGATACCAGATAATCTCCAGGGTGTCGTTCGAAGTTAAAGATGGTAGAGTGCAAGCGACGATTGATGAGAGCCCATGATTGAACGTCAATCGTGTTGTTATAGAAATATTTCTTGTAGATGGTCGGATAAATAGGTTATAATTGCATGAATCTTGCATAGTATAGATCTACATAGATATCAGATAGGGTATAGCTACATAAATGTTGATCTAAATTGAACACCGATAAAATTGAATTTCCTGTGATCTCACTCCGCTTCCTGTGTATAGACTCGACCTGCTTAAGACAATGACAACGCAACGGCATCGCGCTATTATAACTTAAGAGTTAGTTATACATACCTACAAATTTGATTTTTTGACGCACTCACAATCCCCATAAGTCTAGCTCATACTTCCCAACACCTTGAATGCTAAAGCTTTCAGTATCTGAAAAATCACCTGAGATTAGCTACAATCCCTTCATGGGAACCACAGGGGACGGATAGCTCGCCTCTGCTTTCTGACCTGCACCCAACTCCCTAAACACTTCTCCTACAGCTCGTCCTTTAGCATCTCTAATTGCTCCTAGTCTATTTCCGGCGAAGCCTAACCAAGAAATCATGAATCAGCCATGATACGATGACATACTTAGAGGTTAGATACCATTGACTCACCTCCCGCCACTGCCCCTGGTACATTCGCTACTATATATCCTATCGCTGCCCCCGAGGCACCTCCGACCCATGACCACCATGGTCGTACGTGCGCTACCTCAGGAGCGAGCCTGTACAGACTCTCATATTAGCTATGCGATTCAAGTAGTCTCGTACGATATTAATCTGGAGGGTGTATAGGTTCTTCGCGCGACTCACATTTCCTCAAAGACATCTCCAAATACCCCATGAGCATCCGGTCTACCTCCCATTCCCCCTCCTCCTCCTCTCCTAGGGGCCGCTCCAGGTCCAGCATCAGCTTTCTCACTCGTACCTGGTCCAGGAGCCGATGCGGACCCAGTAGCATTCTGAAAGAACTGAGCGAAGTTTTCGAAAAAGTTACCCGAGGCTTGTTCCTGCTCAAACTCTGAGGAACTATCGTCCGTGAATGCTGAGCTAGGACGGGAGTTGAATAGAGCATCATACTCTGCTCGACGGGATGGGTCGGATAGGACGTAATATGCGTCGGAGACGATTTGCTATGTCAACGAGTGGCGATCAGTCAGCGTGGTGTAGAGTGGACAAGGCAAGACAGTTGAGATTATAGGTGAGAACGTCAGATTTCAAGTGGTACGGAAAGACGGAAGGAAGCGGACGAATCAAGGTGCACTTCTCCTGTCTCCGCGTGCACCTCACCGTCTCCTGCTGCAATTCATCAACATGAAAGACGAAATTAACCACTCACAAATCGCTCTGTCGCCCTCCTCCTCTCCTGCGGCGTAGCATTCCCAGGTAATCTATCCGGATGGGTCTTCAGTGATTCTCGCTTGTACGCCTGACGGATCTCATCTCTGTGAGTGGTGGAGATATCAGTGAGCTATCATTGAGTAGAGTGAGGACCATAGACCTACGCTGTTGCTTTGGGATTGACATTCTTTGGGAAAAGGTTTCAATCGTCAATAAAGCTTGGTACCAGTGCCTTTCAGTCGGATGAACACAGACTTACGAGAATTGAGTAGTACTGAGGGAGTAAACAGATTGTCAACAAACCGCTGTGAGATTAGGAGGTGGTGAAGGACGTGGGCTTACTTGGGGTAGTGAAGAGGCCATTGTGCTTTGACCTAGTCTAATGTATGAGATTGAAGCGAGGAGAGATGAGAGATGAGATTGTGACAAGAGAACAGAGGTGTGGATGTTTTTCTTTTGTTGCATGGATCATCTGATGACGTATCGGGGATGGTGGTGGGTGGCAACAGGCAGACAAGCTTAGGAGATCAATCCAATCTCCGTACCTGCATCTGCGTCTATTGACCTGAATTTCAAGATCAACGATCAGCATATAATGAGTTGAAAGATTCAAAGCTCATTCAACGATCAACTACCGGTCAACCACATCTCTCTATCTCTCTGCATATCAACAGCACCTAAACCCTCTTACAAAGTCAGTAGAAGAAGACATGTCCCTCACTCCCATCTCACCCACTTCTCCGGCCACTGCAAATCTCCCAACCGTCGAGTTATCTTTTGATACCTCCAAGGGAGGAGCATGGGACGATCGAGAGTTGATTCGAGCTAGCGAAGCAGCGATGAAGGAGTTTCACGTGAGTGCATCCTATTCAACTGAACCCTTTCACTGAGGTATCGATGATCTTAAAATCTGATCTGACGTCTGGTATGTGTATGTGTTGTGGACAGGCTCATCATCCAGGACCAGGAAGTTGGCTAGATAAAGCTACGGCTGCATTGGCCAAGGGTCAGAAATTACCTGGAGCAGACGATTATGGCACTGCGTGAGTTCTACCGGACTGGTGATCCTGAAGGACTCTTTGCTGATATAAACACCGTTTGGTCGTGTATAGATGGTATTCTGCTTCTCTGCCTACTGAAACAGAAGTACAAGCAGAACCGTCGACCTCGACTCAAACCCAAGTTAAAATGAATGGTAATGCGAATGGCAATCAATCACAATCGAACAAACGACGAAAGACTAAACGAACCAATCTGTACGATACGAATATGCCCAATCCTTATCTCCCTTCTACATCTACATCTACATCTACATCCACGGATCCCTCGCAACCGACCAGGAGACAATCTCCAAGCTACAATCCCGGATCACCAAGCTCTCGACCAATACAAGTAATTGATAATGATAGTGATACCGATTCTGAAGAAGAATACTATGATGAAGACGAGGAAGAAGAGGAGTATGATGAAGATGCAGAATGGGATTTACCACCCCAACAACAACAACAGCAGCAATATGGGTCAGGGTATGATCAATTGTTCCCTTCTCTCGGTGTTTATCCGCCTGGTGGGATCAATAGGGAAGAAGCGCTAGGGTACGCGATGACTGCTCAGTATTGGGCGGGATACTGGATGGGTGTTGCGCAATCGCAGAATCAAGGCAATGGACTAGGATATCAACCGGGTCAGAAGGAGAAGAGAAGTAAAAGGAGAAAGCGAGTGAATTTCGACATAGGTGATGAAAACGAAGAGGATATCACTATTGATGCTGTCAAATCCAATCAAATGAATGGGAACGGCAATGTTCAACCGAGTAATTTGAAAGTGACCAAGAAGCGGTTCGATCCTGTTATCAATGGGTTAAGGAGGTAGATTGGGTAGAATCGGTAGCGAGATATATAGACAAGAAATTGGAGATGGACAGAACCCATATCGATATACATATATCTGCTTGATACTCTAAATGCACATCTGCCATGGATCAACACCGGAGCTTTGGATAACGCAGTGAATCTCCAATCTCAAGGACATCGTTGTATCCCAATCTACGATGCATGATCTATATAATCCACCTAACCAAATACCCTCCCTAAGCTATTCTTAACCATCCCACCGACCAGTTGACCTCCGATCCCACCGAAGCCGAAACCCATGAGATTACCACTACTCGCTATTCCATTTGCCCATCTTCTCTGAGCATCCCTATCGGCGTATCTGCGTAGATAGATATATCAGCTTGTAATACACCGTAAGCAACGGGGAAGCTGACTTACGTGAATCCCAACAAGTTTGAAAGGTTGAATACCAATGCTAGTAATACTATAGGCAGAAATCTAAAGAGATTATATGAGATGATGCGTAATGGACTTGTACGTCGGGTTCTCGGCAACTCACGAAACGTTGAATTTCAGTAATGATACGAATAGGATAGCTAACCATCCTAAGGGATAGGCGTAGAGTGCGATCTGATGATTGCACACAGTATAAGCTTGATCAGGAATCGGTACCATCAGAAGTTAGCTTACCCAGAACATCCTGTGAAGCTATCTGTCAGCTTCACTCCATGTGTCATTTCGGATTCCAAAAAGAGGAAGCTCACTTTGCATCAATCGCATTGGCAGGCCTTGAAGGCTATTTCAACCAAGTCAGTTGACATCACCTTTTCGTGCAGGCATGCAAGAGCCAACTCACATCCCTCGATTCGAATACCCACGAGCTCTCACCTTCTTCATCCACTTCGTTCCAGTATCGTAACCCGACGAGTGTCCGGCCTGCTACGTTCTGTGCGTGATAATTGAATTAGCTTCAACGCAAGTTGACAACATAGACAATGTTGGAGGAACGATGAGAGCATATGTGTAAAGATCCATCGGAAATTACGCTCACTCTAGTATTCCAGAAGTCCAGAGAGAGTAGTACGACCACCACGACGATCTGATCATTTCGTCAGTTGACTACACCTCTACGCCCAACGTGAGGTTTGCAACTGACACTCAGAACGTAGTTATCCGTAACTATTTCAGGTGATCTAATCAGCTCGTGTTGTCATCAAAGAGCCTACAAATGAGCTGACTCACATAATCCACATAAAACATAGACGGCTATCGCAGCACTCCTAAAGAAATACAAAAACAAGAGTGAAAGTGGATGAGAAGATTGTTTGAGTATTCCTCGCTACGACCGTAAAATGTCCTTATCAGTCCATTTCCCAGATAGTAATTCGTAGTGGTGTTAGGGATTCTGTGAGTGATTTGAGTATGTGAGATGAACTTACAATACCACCTTCCTCTGCATTACTTATTCCCGTAGCTACGTTCCCCTGCGCCGTCGTGCCCGGAACAAGAACAACAGGTTCGCTAGATCGAGACGACGCACCGATCTTACCTTGAGGTAAGGTCGGGGGTTCCTCGTCTGGTTCGATTGTTCCCGACAGTAAGGGAGCGGAAGATGACATGGTGTTGCCTGCGTTGAGAAGGAGGAAAGAGAAGAGAGAGAAGGAGGAAATGTATGTATTGACAGGTTGACTTTACGCGTTGAGGATGGATGGTGGGTGGAATGGTTGATGACGATAACACACAGGCGGAGATTGGAATGAATCTCCGCATACATATACATCCATCTTCTCGAAGTCAAGTTGACAACTGATTGCCTCTATACATACATGGATCAAAATGGATCACTTATTTGGTCATTCTTCAACTTACAAGTATTCAGTGAAAGAACACAGCAAGATGAGCGGACATCCCACTCAGGAGAATCCCCTTCCAATAACAAACACGCTCTTCCCACCCCCTCCTGCTTATTGGCAATCTTTCACTGAAACGAATATCCAGCGGTATGAGTCTTTGACAGGTACTTCGTTTTTCGACAATCAAGGTGATGAAGTGAAACAGGATATAAATCTAGATCTGGGCGAAGATGAAAGAAAAGAGTTGGAAGAATTAAAAATACGTCTGAACAAACCTAGGAATGATTGGGTCGAGGAAGATGGAAGATGGATGAGTTTCGGTACTTTATTCAACGTAAGTATCAAAACACCATACATTTCAGCTTCCCTTTTGCAGTACTTGGAATGCCTTGTATATTGATAATCAATGAATTGATTGCGTATAGATTAAACCTACCATCCCATCAGTCAAAGATATAGGGTTACCTCCCTTGTTCCAATCGACCACCACTCCCGAAGAATCATTACCTAATTTACTATCGTCTTTCCTCCATACGATTTTGTTGTTGTTGGACGTCCTTACTACATCTGCTAGAACACCGGATGAGCTTATGCATGCTGGGTGGGCACATGAGGGTGATCAGGTGGGTAATACATTACATACTTTATTTCATTATTCCCAGGAATGGTTTTACACCATATAGTGAGCCACAGGGGTGAGAGGGATGATGAAGTCGATGTCGAGAGATTCTCTGTTATCTGATTCATCCATAGCTGCGATACCTAAGTAACCCTTTATGTGTATAGTACATCCAACACCTCAGTAACCTCGCGGCAAGTATGATGATTCATTCCAACTCACTGCGTCAGATGCAGAGTGAAAGTACGTTGATACTCATGATGGAGAAGGAGAGAGAAGAGAGGAGGACACAGACCGAGATGCTAAGAAGGTAAGTCCTAAATAGCCAATTCAGCTAGGTAATGTCAGATCGATAAGTGAGCTGATGAGAGGGATAATTGAAACAGGAAATGTAGAGAGATTTCAACGAATATCAGACGACTGAAAGAGATTGAGAATTAAGGGATGAAGACAATGATGTTGTATGATAACACTATTGTTGTAGACGTAGTATATATGTATATTATCACATTGCATCACCTAATTACATTCTCCATTTACATGATGATAACACGAATAATGATAGATACTACGAATACAACATAATATTGATTAACGATGATTGAAATATGATTGTCTTTCGAGTGACACTAATCCAGATCCAACGCCCTTTCAGCAGTATCGTCATCAGAAGATGAGATGGTATAATCAACCACCTTGACATGTCTACTTGATCTTCTCTATAAGCATCTAATCAGCATACCAGGTATCATTCCGTAAATTGGAAATGTGGTTCACTCACCAGATTACGTTTTCTCTCTTCTTCATCTTCGTTGACAACCATCATAGGATGTTTGTCGACTTCTGTAAATCTAACAAGCCTTTCACCTTTGCTAGATTTCGGAGTAGGAGGTTGATACGAGTATTGTTCCCTTTGATTTAATCCGATCCCACCTTCAATTCCTACTTGAACCCTCCTCATCATCTTCCTCTCCAATCTATCCAACCTCTTTTCCACCATCCTAATCTCATCATCACCCCTTTCAACCGTATCTAATCGTCTAATGATAATCTCCAATAAACCGAACAGATGATATATCACCTTCACCAATACACTCAACCTCGTTAAAAACTCCGCTATCCTCTTGGCTAAAATCACAATCAGATCATATACCTCATTTTGAGATTTGTCCTTGAAATTGGGATAAGGGTACTTTTCAGTCTTCCATGTGGTCAGATTGATCGGTTTGAGTAGATCTTCATATACGTATGGGGATTCCAGACCGTCAGATAAGTGGAGAGTAAGTAATCGGTGGACGGTCTCTTCGAGTGAATGAAAAAGTCGGTTGGTATTGTCTTGCTCTTTTTGAGTTGTAGAAGGGAAGGAAGGAGAATTAGTAGGTAGTGGGGATAAGGAGGAAGAGGAAAGGGACATTTTGTGAGTTGATTAGTAGATGAAAGACCGTAGGTTGAGTTATGAGAATGATAGGTCTGTACGTTTCAATGGATCGAGATTTGTTAGTATATGGTTAGTACGTGGGTAAGGTATGGAGGAACGAAGATGGAATAAAATTCATCATCCGAGGGGAGAAACAGGAAAATTCACGAGCGCTGATTGCTAAGGATTATACAGACTTACTCTTCGTTTTGATGTGGTCTCTTAGTCCGGCATGTCAATCTTGAAGCAATGATTGAGGTTTAGGGGAAATGTCAGGGTTAGAAGGAAGAAGAGAGAAGAGGGTGAGTGGAATCCGACGGGATCAAATTTAATAGGTGAGATAGGTCTAGGAAAATGGTACATGGGTATATAGCAGCATATGTTACAATTTACAGTCGATCAACATATTCGTATGTCTATGCGATGTCTAGACCAGGAGCACAGAGTTGATGCATCCGTCGTTCTCTGCGAGGAAAAACCATAATCAATATCAGCTTGAATCGCGAATCCGCTTCCAGAAGTAACGGGAAACTGACCTGGGTTATTGGTGATTTGAGCGTATTCTATGAGCAGAAGTCGTCAGCTAGGTTCCAGGTCGCGCACAGTCTATATGGAAAGAACAGCTCACTAGACCAAACAACCTTTCCTCCTGTGGTGACCATACCCAATTCACTGACGTTGACTTCTAGGATAGTACCTTTGGTGAGAACACCTATAAAAATGTCAGATCAGCATTGGCCAAATGGTGCTATAATCAGATATCTGACTTACCGAGAGATGTGTACAATGGTGATTGAGGGTTCTTCTTAACGCCGAGGATGGGGAGTTGGAAGGTGGTTTTGAGCTCGGCTATGAGTTGCTATATTAGTGAACGATCCCGATAACGAAAATGAAAGAAACGTGATTGGACTTACGATGCGTTACATTGGCTTTAGTCATACGCTATAGAAGGAAGAGTTGATGAGTTGATGAGCACATCTGAAAATAGAAGACGCAAGGAGCAACTCACTAAACCCATAGGTCGGATAAATCGCTATTGCCAATTCACGATATCAGCCTTTTCCTGCTTTGGGATATCTCAAAGGTCGCAAGCTCACCTCAAGTTTAACGGGTTTTCTCGTAAATCCTTCACCAACAAACGTAGCTTTGTTAACCATCCTCTTCCAGCTTTTTCCTTTATGTTTACCAGTCTTTATAACTTTGAACATTTCTTCTTCGGCTATACCTCTAACTTTAGGTAATGGTACGGAATACTTCGCAGCTCGATCCTTTCTTCTATCTTTGACTGCTGTCGATAATGCTTTGGCATCCTACTCACACAAGATAAGAAATCAGCTGAACCCTTGTCATTGTCATTGTTTGGCGAATGTGAAGAGATCATTCAACTGACCTTTTGACCTTCTCTATCCAATAGATAAGTAGGTAAAGCACCCTCTTTGACCGCACCATCATCTTTCTGCTTGACGTTCCTCTCATCATGAGCTTTAAGAGTCTTCTTCATCTGTACCTTCTCTGCGTGTCTCTTAGCATGGTGTAATTTAGCCTTATGACCGAATATCTTCTGAGCGTCAGCCGAAGCTTTGTGTGCTTCTCTTGCTGTCCTCTTTCGTCTATAATCATCGACACGTCAGATGACCCAATCGATCGCGATCCTACAGGTAAAACAAGAAGACTGATGCTCACTTCTTCTCCTCATAGTCCATTCGACGACCATGTCGCTTACGGTGCTCTTCCATATACTCGTTCTGCGGATGATTAGATCATATGTTAGTTGTTTCTTCAACTGCATGTTCGCGGAAAGCACAACTGACTTGAGGCTACGGGTAGAAAGAACAATCGTCAGCTTGAATCTTTGTTGTAAGTAACCATCGTGATACGTACCATCTTGTCTAATCTCTCCCTGTGGGTCTAAGATGGGTATGAAGAGAGTTCGAGTATGAGTCTATAACAAGACGGATGCACGAATTGAAGATGAAGATAGAAGTGGTTCTGTGTATGGTGGTAGAGTGGCCAAGTGGAGGGTGGTCCAGTATTTTCATGTTTTCGCAAAATTTCAACTTTTTCCCGCGTGTATTGTTTTGCATGGTGAGATTGGTTGATTATCTCTGCATAACTTACTCTATACTACGCTTGCATATCCACCATCCATCTAGTCAGGTAGTATCTCAAGATGGGTCTATCAGAACGTAAGGTGAAGCGTAAGTCGATCTACATGCACAAGATTATGTATGAAAGTGTAACTCGTATGTTTATAGGACTAAACTATTCTATTGATTTTATAGAGAAAATTGGGTTAGATCCCCGTAATCTAACATGGTCCGACGACAAATCCAGATTCTCATACAAGCACATGACCGCATTGGGATGGAACGAGAATGGAGGATTGGGTGCAGGGGGAGATGGGAACCCCAATCATATCGCTGTAATTAGGAAATCCGATAATGGAGGTATAGGTATGGATAGAGCCAGGAAAGATGGGTCTGATATGGCTGCTGGAGCGGGTCAAGCTGGACGAGGTTTAGAGGATGTATTGAAAAGGATTGCTGCGGCTAGTGCTTCGCCTTCTCCTTCGCCTGTGCCTGCGCCTGAAGTAGAAGCTAAGGCTAGTACTAAGAAGGAGGAGAATAAGGTTATAAGAAATAGGATAGCGTAAGTCGAGCCGAAATATCCGCTGAATTTCATTCATTGACATGTAGACGAAGATAAAGCTGATCAGGATCTGTACATGGAAACAGGTCAAGACAGAAACACCTGAATTCAAAACGAATGGCATCTCAATCACCAGCAGCCTTAGCTGAGATATTAGGCGTACCCATATCATCACTACCTTCCACTTCTTCACCTTCACCTTCCCCTTCCGTTCCATCTACCCCTCAACCTGAAGCGTCCATTTCAACTTCCACGGAAACGACGAACGAAAGAACTGCCGACGAGACAGTCATCAAATCCACTTTGTCCGTATCAGATTACTTCAGACAGAAGATGCGAGAGAAAATGGCTGCTCGTCAAGCTGCTGCGAACGCTTCTGGAGGATCAACAGATATTAAAATCAATGATTTACCTTCCAGTAGTTTAGAACATTTGAGTGGTTCTTCATCATCGAGTAAACCTATAGGAGGTACAGCTTGGGAAGGTCAGAAAATGCAATTTGGTAATGAAGAACAAGTGGAATTTGATCCTTCTTCTGGACCTGTTGATGAGGATCAAGAGAAAGAGAAGGAGAAACCTTCGAAGAAGAAGAAAGAGAAAAAGGATAAGAAAAAAGATGATTCAGGAACGAGTACGCCCACAGCTTTAGAAGGTGAAGATCCTATACATATCGCTGCTGAGCATGTACATGACTTTGAACATGCTGGAGAGATTGATGAGAAGGAAAAGAAGAGGAAGGAAAAGGAAGAGAAGAAACGTAAGAAAGAGGAAAAGAAAGCTAAGAAGGCTGAGGTCGGTGTGGAAGTAGAGAAGAAGGAGAAGAAACGTAAGCGCGATGAGGAGGAAGAGAAAGAGGTCAAGTCTAAGAAGGAGAAAAAGGAAAAGAAGGATAAGAAAGAGAAAAAGGACAAGAAAGAGAAGAAGTCGAAGAGTCCATCTTCGTAGACTCCTTGATCAATCATCGTAAGGATCTTCACCTTGAATAGCTTTTAAGTTATTCGATATCATAATTATAGGTCAAGCCGACCGATTTCTTTCCGTATATTCCGTGCATTTTGGTTCTAATCAATCAATACATTATTTCATGTTGTTTCACTAAGTTTTCTTTGCAATGTAGATATGGGTTCTTGGTGAATCATTTATGCATGCGTTGCTTCATATACATACTAGACACCACTCCTTGAACAGACAAGTTGATCCTGCACAGTTAAACTTGCTTCACACTTGATGCGTGAGACATGTACTAGGCAGAATTTATACCTAATTTATGGTAAGTCATTCCATTCTCATACAATATACTCGAGCATATGAGAAGATCATTGCGAAGATGTTCACAATACATCCGCCTTGAGGGTGGTCAGTAAGAGGTGGATGTATCTGCTTATAGTGGTTTGTTCGGTTAGAACTACACCATCTCATGTGTATCTGATCGAAGATGTATGTTATATAGAAAGGTAAAAAGTAGATGCCTTTGATGCTATAGGTACGGCATGTATATGATACCCTGTTCACCAAGTGGATTGTTGGTCTCGATTTCTCAGTGATCGGCTCTCATGGATGAGAAAGATAGGTTACCTCTAAGATGAGGTATGTGTGAATGACTATCTTCTTGAGAATGGTTTGCTTTCAATCGCACCAACGAGAGATCAATTCATGTTCGATGATTCATGATCATTGATCATTTAGAACCTTCGTATGGGACATATTCGGTTGAAGAATTCGACGAAGATTCAAACACCATCTTACTACCTGGATCTCAGATAGGACAATGACATACTTACCTTTAGGTATCGCGATCACCTTGACTTGACTACTCACAGGTCGTTATGCACGTATCATCGTCTCGCTGAAATCCAATATGCATGCATCCAGTTGCCACGTTCGGCGGACTCGGCAAGATAAGGATTATGAAAATTACTAGTACACCAAAGGATGGTAAAACGTGGTTCAATGATGGTTCAACCGGCATCACGGATCGCGTCCAAAGGTATTTACCTCGTGATGAAACGGGATTGATCGATCATCTACACACAGATTCACACACGCACACACAGATACACAATCTTATCCGGATCCGGCGATTACGGAGAATTTAGTGGCTTAAATCGTTCGAAGGGGCACACAACCAGCGTTTGCTCCATGACAACACGACCCATCATGTGAAAAACCTTTTCCTTCCATCAAGAGTGGATGGATAAAGCGGTGGTATGGATTCGCCACTGTATTTGCTGTTGAGAAAAGTTTGTTTCGTACTTCTTACTTCGTACTTGACTCGTTAGTGCTTCGTTCATGATTTGGATTGTCTTTCAACGAAAAATGAAAATTTCATCTTCCTTGCCGCTTAGCTCTGAATGCATCTATGTAAAGTCATGCAAAACCCGTTTAGGGTGAACAGTGGTCATATCCCCAAGCTCTGTGGAGGTTTAGACTTGTGATTTTAGTGATGAAGAGTACCCAAACGTCATGAGGCCCTTCCACGTCGCTGGACAGATTTGGTGGAGGTCCTAGAGACTTCTGGAGTCTGGAGCTCATCTAGAAAGGTATCCAGGGTGTTTTTTGGTATAGGGTTCTTCTACTTGGAGGATTAAGAATGATTAGAAGGCTCTTCTGATGATCAGAAGCCTCAGGAGCCAGAAATCGTAATTAAAACATAAGGAAAAAAGGGGGGTCGGTCATACAACGTTTTTGAAGAAGCTCGCGCCACTTTCGGACAACTTCTGACGGCGTTTTAGATGAGCTAAACGAAAAGATTTTCCTGTTAAAAATGATAATTAAATCATTTTATCCCAAAAATTGAATCGTAACCCAAAGATATCATATACTCCACAAACCACAACCGTTTCGTTCCCCCTTTCCTTCTTTCTTTCTCTTTTCTTCTTCACCTAAAAAGAGTCTTATCTCTCTATCACTCTCCCTCCTTCTCTCTAAGCACAAAACATATGTGAGTACGAAGTGTTCTTTGGTCTGATCAGACGCCTTGGTGCCTGCGAAATCCGAGTGGGAATGGTGGAAGTGGTTGAAGAGGAATAAGACGGAAGACCGCGTCGGTGGCGTGGAACTCGATCACTTCCTTCACATCCTCCCTTTACCATTCTTTCCTTTGCACTTTTCCATTGTAACCTGCTTGCTACATATCGTGCACAGGTGATGGAAAGTAGCGATAAGGAACCCTCCTTCCTCCTTCCCTTGACTCCTTTGTCCATGACTTTCACGCGTCTTCACTTGCTGACTTGAATCCTGTCCAATAGAAAAATCCAAAATGGGTAAAGACAAGACACACGTCAACGTCGTCGTTATCGGACACGTAGATTCCGGTAAATCCACCACCACTGGTCACTTGATCTACAAGTGTGGTGGTATCGACAAGCGAACCATCGAGAAGTTCGAAAAGGAAGCCGCTGAATTGGGTAAATGTGAGTATAGTCTTCTCTTTCTCTCGGTGATCATTGCTGATATATTCGCTTTAGCCTCCTTCAAGTACGCTTGGGTTTTGGACAAACTTAAGGCCGAACGAGAGAGAGGTATCACCATCGATATCGCTCTTTGGAAATTCGAGACTCCTAAATACCAAGTCACCGTTATCGATGCTCCTGGTCACAGAGATTTCATCAAGAACATGATTACTGGTACTTCCCAAGCCGATTGTGCCATTCTCATCATCGCCACCGGTGTCGGTGAATTCGAAGCTGGTATCTCCAAGGAAGGTCAAACCCGAGAGCACGCTCTTCTCGCCTTCACCCTCGGTGTCAGACAACTTATCGTTGCTTGTAACAAGATGGACACCTGTAAATACTCCGAAGACCGATTCAACGAAATCGTCAAGGAAGCTTCCGGTTTCATCAAGAAGGTCGGTTACAACCCCAAGGCCGTCGCTTTCGTACCAATCTCCGGTTGGCACGGTGACAACATGTTGGAGGAATCCACCAAGTAAGTGAAAAAAAATTCGCCACATTCGAGTGTGGCACTTTTGCTGATGTCCCTTTCGCTTCGTCCCATAGCATGCCTTGGTACAAGGGATGGGTTAAGGAAACCAAAGCCGGTCAAGTCAAGGGTAAGACCCTCCTCGACGCCATTGACGCTATCGAACCCCCTACCCGACCTACCGACAAGCCTCTCCGACTTCCTCTCCAAGATGTCTACAAGATCGGTGGTATCGGTACGGTGCCCGTCGGTCGAGTCGAGACCGGTGTCATCAAGGCTGGTATGGTTGTAACCTTCGCTCCTTCTAACGTTACCACAGAAGTAAAGAGTGTGGAAAGTAATTATCAAGTCTCTCCTGCGCTTGGTTGATCATTGCTGACTTGTTTCAATAGTGCACCACGAACAAATCCCCGAAGGTCTTCCCGGTTAGTTCGATTTTCTCTTATTATCGTCTGCAGACTCCTGCTGACATCTTTTCTTACCACGATGTAGGAGACAACGTCGGTTTCAATGTCAAGAACGTTTCCATCAAAGATATCCGACGAGGAAACGGTGAGCCTTTCATCCTTTCACCCTTTGCGCACGATCTTGCTGACAACTGTTAATCGCTTGTTTCCTTTAGTCTGTGGTGGTGAGTATCCTCTCCTTCCCTTCCTAGCTTATACCTCATCTCGTGTTTCTGTTGACAACTGTTGTTTGATTCATTTTCTATACAGACACGTAAGTTTCGCCAAAATCCCCATTATGGTCTCTTCTTTACTAATGCCAATATATAGCAAACAAGATCCTCCTAAGGAAGCCGCCTCTTTCAACGCCCAAGTCATCGTCCTTAACCACCCTGGTCAAATCGGTGCTGGTTACACTCCTGTCTTGGATTGTCACACTGGTGAGTGTCATCTGCCAGTAAAGATTCCAATCGGAGCTGACGTACTGTTGTTAATCAGCACACATCGCCTGTAAATTCTCCGAACTTATCGAGAAGATTGACCGACGAACTGGTAAGGTCATGGAAGCCAACCCTAAATTCGTCAAGTCCGGTGATGCGGCCATTGTGAAAGTACGTGGGACCTTTCATTCTACTTGTGTTTCATCGCGCTGACTGAAAATTTTTAGCTCGTTTCCCAAAAGCCCATCTGTGTTGAAGCTTATACCGAATACCCTCCTCTTGGTCGATTCGCTGTCAGGTAAGTACATTCGCTTTAAGCTCTGGATAGTGCTGACTTCTTTCAACAGAGATATGAGACAAACCGTTGCCGTTGGAGTGATCAAGACAGTGGAAAAGACTGATGGAAAGGGAGGAAAGGTCACTAAGGGTGGGTAGAGCTTTATTCATCATCTATCGATTTCTCAACGTCGATCATAAACTACACCCTTCCTTCGCCTCGCCCCTTGCTTCCATGTGATGATATGGCCTTGGCTGACTTTGTTTCATCTTATCTCCCTCAGCCGCCGAGAAGGCCGGTGCGAAGAAGAAGTAAACGGTATAAACCGACCAACGACATGGGACGAAATCACTTGATTGGATCTCATCGAATTCGAGTTGTTTTACCTTTTTCTCCTCTTATATTTAATTCCGTACATCATGCATTCGTGAAGATGAGCCGTTGATACATATCCATAAGCACTATCCTTCAACTAACCCAGCCTTTCCTTGTATCGTATTTCTATATTCCACATTCACCCTTCTCTCCTAGAGAACGTTTCGAGATGAAGGCTATGAGTAGGTCGATGGAATTGACGGAGGTGAGAGTGCCACTGTTGCTAATTACGTAAAGTCTGGGAAAGTCGAGAGTGGAGGTCATGAGTTGCTCTTCTAAGTTCTATGATTGAATTCCATTCATCGTCCACATTATCACGACACATCTCTGTTGAGCATAGCAAGTCAAGACACCACAGCCAAAGCAAAAGCCGGAAGGAGGTGCACAGAATGACCTCCACCCCGAGCTTCTCATCTTTTCCTGACTTCTCAGCTGGCTCTGAAGCTGGTCCCTCTCGACCTGCCGGTCCAGCACCTGTACCCAGCTTTGGATCTTTTCCAGAATTGGCAGCGCCGAAGAGGTCAAAGCGAAGATCACGTTCACCATCCCATGATGATGACAGATCCAAGAGAAGAGATAAAGAAGATGGTAGAATTGGCATCCGAAGAGACAATGATCATGATAGAAGACATAGAGAGCGAAATAGGTCTGACCAGCATCAGCGGGATAGAGATGATACGAGGGAGAAGGAAAGGCGGAGAGATAGGCCAAGGAGTAGAGAAAGGGACAAACGCCAGCATAGAGGTAGATCCAAGGACCGCCACAAGGATAGAGATAGATCTGCAGAAAGAAGGTATAAAGAGGATAGACGTCGGAAAGAAAGAGAGAAGGCTATGGACTTAATCAGAGGAGGTGGTGTGGGGACAATACGGTCAGACAAGAGGAAGGAAGGAAGAGCAACTGATAAGGCTGATGGTTTGTCCTGGTACGAGAGTGTAACGACAGTTAAGGATGAAGGGATAGATACAGTGAGTAGATGCATGTTCAGCTTCCGTGCATGATCCCTGCACAAAGTAGCTGACGAAGTGATCAGACTCCTTCTACCTCTTTCTTTCCTGATACCGTGGGAGATAGGGATGCTGTAAGGTATGGAAGTACCTCGTCAGCTAGTGCGCCGAGATACTACAGAGACGGGAGTAAGTGATAATCTGCCTTCTGCGTCAATGCCGCTCACGTACATGATCGCAGAAAACCGGATATTAGGCTTGAACGAAGGCCTTCGCATAGTCTACTCAAGAGATAGGACTCAGAAAGGGGTGGAAATAGCGCCAATGGGTAGACCTTACGTGTGTTCAGCTTTTATATACACACCTGACTTCGACGTGTTAGCTGACCTTGTTATTGTCAGGTACCTCGATATAATTCCCGTCAAACCCAACCAGCGGCTTCGCAGCACCTCCAACGTATACTTCTTCTACCGTCGGACGATCAAGCTTTTGATTCATCTGCACCTTATATCGACTTCGACCTAAAACCTGCTCGCCAGGCGACGGATTTACCTTCATATCGAGACATACATCAGCCACAAGAGGATGAAGATTTGGAATTGGCTGAGATACAAGGGGCTATCGGATCGTACTCCACACTCGAAGAGGAAGTACGTAGAGAAACAGTGGATACTGAGCAATACCTCAAATCTCATCGGGGTGATATAGACAGATGGATCAAATACTCTCAACTACACCTGAAACTCTCGCCTGATCTTACGTCGAGATCGGATGTCGCTCAGATATCAAGCAAAACACGAGCGGAAGCAGAAGTCACCTTGTCAATCTTGTCTCGAGCGTTAGATGCTGAAGAAGCTAATTTCAATTCGACAAAACTGCATCTAGCATACTTACAAGCAGCCGAACAGTTCTGGCCCAATGACAAAGTCACGAATAGGTGGAACAACGTTTTGAGAGAGTTGAGTGAGAAAAACGATCAGGTGGATATGATGGATCTCTGGTTAGGCTATATCACTTGGAGAGAAGGGAATGGGTTTGGGAAGGGCGATGGAGGTGGGGTGGACGAAGTGGTGGAGGTATACGAGGAATGCATCGGAAAGCTGAAAGAGAACAGCCATGGTGAGTCCAGCTAACCAACCCTTGAAGAATGCAAAACAAGCTGATCGATCCGGAACAGGTGACACTCAAGCAACAGAGGAAAATCTGGTGTATCTCTTTTTGAGAGCTTGTCTATTTCTGAAACAAGCTGGTGAGCTTTCTTTTGTGATGCTTCAGATCCGATAATGCAGCTGACATGCCTTGCAGGGTATACCGAAAGAGCCCTGGCCATGTTCCAAGCTATCATGGAAATGTGAGTCTGGGATGTAAGATTTTTATGGCAGTCCGCTGATGCATCCACGACAGAACCTTCTTCAAACCCGATCATCTACGTACTAGTCCTTCTTCAGCCCCTACCCGATTTGACGATATCTTAGATGGATATGAGAAATTCTGGGATACTGAAGCCCCGAGGATAGGCGAACCTGGCTCAAAAGGCTGGAAGAATACTGCTCCTTCCGCTGTACCCTCAGCCCAGGTTCTCAAACCTCTGACACACTCATCCGAAGATCCTTTCGAGAAATGGTTAGAAGCCGAGCTTCACGCTGAATCGAATTACTCTATGCCCGGTCGGGCTACCGACTTGAATGAAGAAGTGGAAGATGACCCATATCATATTATCCTTTTCAGTGATATCCGTCCATTTTTATTCTCCATCAACTCTCCCGAAGTTCGCCTACAGCTCATCTACGCATTCCTAAACTTCCTTGGATTGCCATTTACTCCACCTGACATACCTTCTTCATCCCCTGCAACCAATGATCCTCATTTGCAATGGACACTAGCGCATAATCCAGCTAAGCGAAATGCATTCTGGCCACTTCGACAAAGCTCCAAAAGACTACCTTGGCAGACCGTTGGCGGCGAACCTATGGATCCTGAACGTACAAGGGGATTAGACAATCCGTTTGAAAGCCCGGTCAAATGCTGGCTGCAGGATAGAAGTACTATTCTAGGGAGGAAGGGAAGCTGGTTCACCGATATGGATGCAGTAGATGTTGCGGCTTTAGATGTTGATCTCATTAGGTGAGTGCAAAGGACCTGTGATATCTTACACGTCGGCTCGAAAATGCTGATGGACCGCAATAGAAATATCTTCGAAATCCTCAGGCCACTTGTACCGGATCCAGCTTTCACGTTGGATTCATTCGCATTTGAATCTGCTGTGTCTGCTAAAGGGTGAGCTTTCAGGTATACTCCCAATCCAGGACGTGACAAGCTGACGCCAATATCATAGTGCCGTCAAGTTTGCAAAGTCAGTCCTCGCTTCTGATAGGGATAATGTGCTTCTATGGGATGGCTATGCTCGTTTGGAACGGCAAAGAGGCAACGTCCCATCAGCAAGAACGGTTTATGTTACTGCTCTTCAAGCTGCTATCGCTGTTCGGTCGTATGGAGTGGTGACCGAGGACGAATTAGATCTATGGGCTGGATGGGCCGAGATGGAGTTTGAGATTGCAGATGAAGCAAGGTCGTTGGAAGTGGTTGTACTAGCTGCAGGCGTGGGACAAGATCGTCTTGGTGAGCTCCACGAGGCGTCTTTCAGAAGCCTGTGCTAACAGGATCGTGATTCCAGCCGAATATCTCGCACCTGACCGATCTCCCGGTCAACCCCCATCGGTTGCCATGCTGAAGTCGAGGCAGGTGAGCTAATATATCGAATAGGCGACTGCAGCTTACTGACTATTCATGCAGTTCTACTTGAATACGCAATCGCCCTATTCCCCAAGCCAGTTATTGTTGAAATCCTTGTTCCACTATCTGACCGAGGGAATGGATTCGACTAGATGGTTCTTGCTCAACCACCTTATAACGCTTTCACTTTCTGGTGGCGAAGCCGAATTTACTCTTCAGCTGCTCACCAAGATCCTCTATCTCCATTCAACTCGACATTCGTCCCCCGCATCAATGTCTCGAGACACTCTCGAACTTGCCCTTTCATCTTTTCCCAACAACACGTCCTTCCTCTCACTCTATCTGTACGGTGAACTAGGAGGGAGAGTTTACGGTCGAGTGCAGCGACTTATCGCGGATCTGACGTCTCAACGAGGGAGTAACGGTGGGTTGGTGGTCCACCTATGGGCTATATGGGCAGAAGCTGTCTCTTCACATCGGACATTTTGGGATGAGGGTGGTACTGGTGCTGAGAGGGTCAGATTGGCTTTGGACAAGGGTATAAACTCATCGAGGTATGTACATTCCACTACATGGCGAACATCGGCTAATAATGCTGCAGCGGGAAATACTCAGCTGCTCTGTGGATGCTGTATATCGAATTTGAATGTTTGATGGGCAGACAACAAACTGCCAAACAACTATGTTATCGAGCTGTAGCTTCTCTGGGAGGTTGTAAACGTATGTCCTTCATGCACTTCTTCCTACCTTTGATGTAAGACTGACGATCTGATGTTCTGATTACCTGCAGCTCTATACCTCTTACCATTTTCACCATCTCTTCAACCACACTACACCACGCGTGAACTGAAAGAGTGGGCAGAACTCATGATGGAACGTGGAATCAGATCACGTGTACCCTTCGAAAGGTATTTCGACGCTCAGGAGGACGAAGGGGCGTTGCTGGAATTACCTGAAGATGAGGATCTACAAGAGGACGAACTTGGTTTCTTGAGAGAAAGAGAGGTGGCTAAACCGTACTGAATAAAGTCTAACGTAAGTATGCATTCACATTCGACTTCATCAGTCTGTACTTCGTTGAGAGCTCAAACATAATGAACGAGGTAGAGGATGTTAGGGATATGCATCTCAGCAAATGCAATTGCGCGGTATACTCGTATGAATGATCTATTCTATTATGACATCAGTTTCTACTATCAAAAAGTGTCCTAGTACACTGTTCATAAATGTCCGTCCGTCCGTCTTTGTCCGTTTGCGACACTGGATACACAAATCTAATCTCTATCTTTCTATGTTCTATTTCCCATGGCTTATCCACAAAGAGATTGGTAGGAGTATTTGTGGTTTGTGGGATCGGATGGGATAAAGCCGTTCTTGATACCACTCTGGTAAGACCAGTCAGCAGCTGACTCGGTCTTCCATGTCCAGTGGATCCATCCTTGACCATTGTTCTCGTATGTCTGGACTTGGACGTCATAGAATTTACGAAGGAATTCCTTGTATTCGCTGCTCACAGCCGGATATCAGCAACGATCACCGAAATCATCCAGATCGTGGACTCACCTAGAATACTTTGATACGTCATTGGACTTGTCATCACATGAACCATGATATGAAGAACCAGAGTAAGTACCATCGTATCTCGCTCCAATACCTCTACCATTAAGGTATTTCGCACAATCTGTAGTAGCCAATGACCATTCGCCTACGACGAGCCACATGGGTGATTGAGAGTATGTAGTGGCTTTATCGCAGATTCCCTAATCAACCAGAATTACAATCAGCTTTGTCACCATGCCTGAGGCTGACTAGATGGAAAGAAGACTCACCTTGACATGTTGATCCCAATTCCAGCTTACGAAATCATCATTGAATACTTGATAATTGTGAGTATCAAGGAATACGTCTTCGTAATCTGGTTCAGACATGAACCCTTGGTAAGTCGATAATGGTTGGAATCCATCGTGAATGACTAATACCAAACCGGATTTATCAGAGTTACCATATGGGTATCGGGCGGCTCCGTAGGCATCTTTCCAGTATTGACGAGTGGTTTGAAGAAATTGATCGTTCATGTATGTGGCGGGTTCTATATCAACCATGCCTATGGTCAGTATACTGCAGTGTTGCATCATGATACAAATGGGGACACTGACCATTCAAGAGAGCAAGCATGGTGACTACACCAAAGTATGATGGATCAGAATACTTCTTAGCCAAAGTAGAGATTACGTTCTTGGTTCGGACAACATTGTTGTTGTCGGTAGCCCTACTCACGACAATCAACTCAATACACTTCAAATCCTTTGATCGTTTGGAGGCAGACTTACCAATTGGCACTGCCTCTATGTCCACTGTTATCATAACCATTCTGCGAAGCAGGAGCACCATGCAGATCTACCATAACCTTGATACCGTGTTTGCCTGCCCATCCAATAGCTTTATCGAGGTAATCCGCTTGACCTTGGATGTATGGTTCACCACCCGATACATCATATGCCCAATAGCCGATGGGTATTCGAACGTGGTTCAGACCGGCGGCTATAACATTTGCCAGTCAGCTTTGTTCTGGGCTAAAACCAGAATTGACGGACTCACCAGCGATCTGAGCGAAATCATCTTCTGTAATCCAACTATCCCAATGCTTCTTCAAGGCAGATTGAGCGACACTTTTATCCTGGTATTGAGAGAACGTGTATTCATCTACGATGTCATTATTACCAGTTTGCTCGAACAACGATGGGGTAATGAACGGTTCAAGTACGAGCCACTATGATCATGATTAGCTCTGTCTCGAAGAGGGATGAAATAACACTCACACCACCTATATTGACACCCCTGACTTTCTCTTGACCATAATCCCATCCTGTGTTGACACTTCTTTGCGATACCGAGGACAAAGATCGAGTAAGATTGGTAGGAGCGGGAGCAGCTTGTGCGCTAGATCCGAGTATGAGCGATGATACAAGTGCTGAGAGGAGTAACATTTCCACAAAGATGAGATGATGTGATATAATGAGTGTTGTGTTGCGTTTTGAGATCAACAAGTTCAGGTGAAGGATTGGTTAAATAGATTGGAGTAGGTCGTTGTGGAGTGATTAAGGATAGGGGAAGGAGGATATGTGAGATGAGATGGGAAAGAGCGAAAGTTGCTTTTGCCTTGAGGTGACTACGCCTTTTTGATCTTTTTATATACCTAACTAACTTGAGAAAGATAGGGTAGGGTATATATATCTGTGACGAAGGTTGTTTCAAGGTACAAAGGAGTTGAGGAGGTTGGTGTGGTAATGTTACCGATCAACCTTTATGTTGCGGTTCCGGTGTCGGAAGGAGATCACAATGGATATCTCGGTCCTTCTCTGACTAAATATATGGTTGACACGGCTTGTTGACCTGCCCAGTCCAGTCTTGGTATGTTTGTTTACAAGATACCAAGAAATGGGAAAATTGGAGATATACCTTTGATTGCACGTGTGCCAAGGTATTGTGTGATGAGAAAATCCCACATACAGTAGCTTCACTTTTATGTGATCCATGTTGAACGAACGTGAGGACCTATCCTCGCAAGGTCGTCCCCGGAGCCCATAGCCCAGGGCAGAACCGCAATTGACGATCCGCTAAGTAGGACTGGGCTGAACATGGTGGGTTTTCAAATTGAACTGCGTTACAAGCATCCAAGCTCAGATGGGGTATGCTCTATTACATCACACGGAGACATGTATCTTATTGTTGACTGCGAGAGTAAGAGATGTTTAGTGTTGTTACCTCAATACATTTAGCGTGTTAAATCTATTCCTATCATCGTTCGCAATTGATGTTTCCTTCGGATCACGTCCACCGGTTTCAGGGCGCGCTAACTTGGAAAGAGTTCACGCTAACAAACCAGACCATGGCGGCAAGGACGAGTGGTTTTACGTTACAAAGGGCGCAGAGGTTATAACCGTGTATGCATGTATTGTTGTCCAGAATTGAAAGACCGCACAGCATCGCTCTTTCTTGCACTGCTTCAATGTCTCTCCAATCTGTCGTATAATGGAGACGCTCCATCCAGACCCCAACTCATATATGCATAGGTTATAGAAGGACCCTTGTCTGAGTGACCAGAAGTCGAACTGCAACTACAATCCCCTAGATCTCAGATCTGCGGTATTTCGATGGGATTTGATCTTCACTAACTTGCGAGTTCATTTCGACATATACTTCTTGCGCTCCCTCCTCTGACGATACTGGCTTATCCCAGGAGGCGACATTGGCAGTCGTCGTCGCGGACTCTTGGGCGACTCTAATGGTGGTTGTAGATGGCTCAGAGCACCTTTGCTGACCATGTTGCAGCCCTAATGCGTAAGCCCTGTTGACCTCAGAATTTGTCAAGCTTCTATGAGCCATTGTGATTGTGCCTGCAGTCGTCAAGATTCCTGCGCCGAGGATCAGGGCAGCAGTTGTTGCAGACATGCCTGATTCGCTATCATCGTTCATATCACAACTTTGTCAGTATCCAGTACGTATGATGCTCATACATGTATTTCTGAATAACAATCACCCCTCATCAGAGGCTTTGGAGGGTTGTCCACGTTCAGAGTCTTTATTGGATGACATTATGGGCTTCTAAGTGATACAGATAGATTGGAAGTGATGGTGGCAAGGAGGGAAGTATGAACTTGCTGGATCGAGATATATGTAGGATTGTCAGAAGCATTTTATAGTTACCATCATCTCAACAAGTGATTGGTCAATGGAATGAATGACTGACTTCGACTTGAAGAGTACCAACCATGAAAGGGTTGCATCACGTATAACATCTATGACTGTCATTGAGAGAATGCGATGTTATCCTACCTTTGATACAAACCGCTGCTGACGTTCGCTCGCAAAAAAAAAAGCAAAAGAAGCACATACAAAGCACCTTTGTATGCATCACTCCGGGAGCCAAAGAGCACAGTGAACGGAAACGGTCTACGACGATTACACATATGATGTTTCTACTCTCAGCTTGGAATCTCATGTCCTCCTGAATTTCGTCGGGATGTTATGTTCACCGATTTGTGAGTGATCTACAGGCTGATCCTGTCCAGCCACACCTGATAAATAAAGTGAACCTTCTCCAGCATAAGATCTATCAAGATTAGTGTCCACGACATAGATTTGTTCCTGTTGAGCATCCCCGTGATCGACACTCCAATAATTGTCGGTAGATCCACTATGGGTGGTGCCGTGTGTGGTATCTGCCTGATGTGAGGCGTCTTGAGAATGATATCCTGCATAGCAGGTCTCTCTCATTCCTTGAGAAAAGCCGTCTGAGTTTACGTTCTGATATGCCGCACGTACACCTCCTTCGCAGCGGGTCTCGACGATTGCAGCCGACGTGAGCAGTCCGCCAGTAACTCCAATGGCGACGGCACCGCCGACGCCAAGAGAGCTAGGTAGGTAGACGATCAGCGTGATTTCATCTGCAGCGGAGCAAGTTTATCAAGCGGAGACCAACGACAGAGAGATGAAGAGGTAGAAAGGTGAGAAAGCGAAACTGAACTGAATGATAGTTGGACGGACTTACGATCCATCTTGTTTGCTAGATGATCTTCTGGACATATTCGGTGATCAGATCGAGGTTTGTATATGTTTGTCAATAGTGGATTGAGCACGAAGCAGAGATACAGTCAAAGTATACTAAAATATAAGTCATGTCACTCGAATTTAGAGGACATTTTGTAGCTTTATTGTCTTGCAATACGTATCGCAAAATATAGGGATTGCCGTCAATCGACTCGATATTGCATGTTGTCGCAAAGACCACCTTGCTTTGTGAGAAGCATTATACATTTTCAATGGAAGGTTCAAGATCAAAGGAGGTGTTCGTTGGTCCGTCATCAGGCTGAACGATTCTCACGGTCTCTTCTTCCGGGAGAGAAAGCGAGGAACAGATTGAAATTCGATCAAGTACGTCATGTCATGCCTCACGGAGCATTTGATTTGGCTCTGACCTCGACATTCATTCAAACTTATGAATGTGCATTATCTACCTTTGACCTCCCTTATATACATATATATATATCTATTCATTCCAGAACTGTGACTCAGGGATACCAGGCTGAGCAGCCTCAATCTTTACCGAATCGTAATTCTCTTTCTCCGGATCCTTGGCCAAGATCTCTTGAGCTTCCGTAACGGAAAGAACATCGACTTTAGTGAATTTCGCTGAAGCTTGGATATACGGTACGAGGATCTTGAGTGTGTGGAGCTCGTCAAATGGTAAAGTTCGATCGAATGCTGATATTCCCTCGTTTATGACTTTCCTCTATTCCAATCATCAATCAATCAGTATTGCACGAAGCACAGAGCCCGAAGCACAAGAAAATATATTTTAGTAGACCGAAGCTCGAAAGACTCACCTTCATAGTTTGAGCAAACGGCATAACCTTCTTATCCTTTAACAAGCCCGATTCCTGCAATCCACTCTTCAACTTCGCATCGTCCACATCCTTCCCGTCGTAAGCCTGCTTGACCAACTCGATAGCCTTTTCCTGCCATTCAGGGAACTTCGAAGCGACGTAGATTCTACTTTGTTTAGGTTTATTGGAATCGTACGTGGTCGTAGATTTACCTTTACCCTTCTTCTTACCCAGGGTAGCCTCGGCAGCTCGAAGTTTGTCGACCACACCTTTCATGTAATCCATCTGTTCCAGTATTCCTTTGTCGATCGGTCCAGATATCTTTGGGAATTGGGCCGATTGGATATTGGATGTCTCACCTAAAACATTCTTCCAAATATGTTCGGAATAATGAGGAGTGAATGGTGCGATCAACAAGGTGTTATTTCGGATCCATTGGAATACCAAATCTCGGTGCATACCCTGTCCACCATTGGCAGGATCGGAGATGAGTCGGTACCAGTTTCGAGAGTTTTCAAAGTCGTATAGACCAGCTTTAAGAGCTGTCTTGAACTCCATTCTAGTATAGTAGACAGGTATTAGTGATTGACCTGTCTTAGGCAAAAAAACGCGCCACCTACTGATCGAAAGCTTCGTAAGCTCGTTCTATCATGGCATCCTGCTCAGCCTGGAAACCTCGGTCGAATTCGTTGTATTCGCCAGTTCGAAGTGACGATTCGATCGATTTCATCTCTTCAGCCCAGAGACAGGCGGTATGAAGACGAAGAATAGCAGCATTGGCGACAGTCTCCTCGAAGCTACATCCGATATTAGCTATCGTCACTTCGCTGAGAGGGAAGGGGGAGAGACGATGGCGAAGCGGAGGAGAGGGGGAGAGGGGGAGACTCGAAAGAGAGGGGGCGTGAACAGAGGTGTAGAGGAGTTTGACTCACTTCGCATCGGTAATATCATCACCAGCATCGGCAAGAGTCAATCTCGCAGCATCCGCACCGTATTTCTTGGTAGCCTCCTTCATAGTCAAGAAGTTTCCAGTCGACTTAGACATCTTCTTTCCGTTCAACATCAAGTGTCCATTGGTCCGTACCGCCCTTGGCCAGTGTTTTTCAGGGAAGAGCGCAGCATGAACGTAGATCCAGAAAGTCAAATGATTAGGTATTAGATCTTTACCAGAGGATCTTATATCGACAGGGTAGAAATAGGAGAAATGGTATTTCAATTGAGCCGCTTTTTCAGGTTCGACAGGTGAGTTGGCAGGTAATTCTCCAGAACCAAGTACGTATTCCCATACTTCGTCGGTCATCTGTTCAGCTTTTATACCCAGAGGGCCAGGGTTCTTACCAAACATATCGTCGTGGAGTAAGTTGGCGACGGTGTAATATGACATATAGATGGTAGAGTCTGAAAGAGATTCGACGAGCCATACGGGATCCCAGGGGAGTTTCGATCCTAGACCGTATGATCTAGCACAAGCCCATTTGTTGAGCCAGTTGAGGACAGCTTCAAATCCATTTCGAGTCTCGGCTTGGTAAGTGTTCATTTGACCAAGAAGTCTGCACGAACCATCATCCATCAGCTGACTTCTCGATAGTCTATCATACTAGTCTACTCACTTGAAAGCAGAAGATTTCCAACTGTCTTCTCCGTAGTCAAGGTACCACTGATCTACCAAAGCGACCACACAGACATCGGCTGATCGAGAGATGACCTCGCTTTCAGGTTCAGCGTAAGGTGTAGCAAGTCCAGCATCGATCATCTGTTGTCTGACCTTGGGCTTAGCATCGGCTACAGGTTCACCCTTGAAATCACCAATGACCATCACACCGTTGTAAAACCCTTCTTTGTAGGTGAGATCTTTCGCTTCGGCGAGTTTCTCCTTATCTCGTTGAGATTGGATTTTGAGCTCGTTACAGAGGAATTCGGCGGCCATGTCACCGTATTTAGGTGTTTTGAGCACGGGGATAGGATCGACGGCTGCCCATTCAGGTTTGATCTTGTACATCTCTGCTTTCTTCCTCAAATCCATGAGAGTTCGGTAGTCATCGGGCGAATCGGATGGGACGGAAGTGACAACACCAGTACCCTGAAAACGAATCATGAGCTTGTATTATCGCAACCATGGTGGTATAATAGCTCACCTTGGTAGCGAGGACACCCTCCATAGGAAGAACGTAAACTTCCTTAGCAACACCGAATGGTGGAGAGACTTTGGTACCGAGTAATTCTGATCCAACAACATCCGCAACTTTTGCAACTCGGCCACTCTCGCCTTCGAAGATGCCCTGGAAAGCCATATTTCTAGCGGCTCGTTCGGTAATGAGGAAAAGTTCGTTGTGGGCTGATTCGAAGAGACCGTATTTGAGGTTAGGTCCGACGAAACAGTTGGTTTGACCGTACCTGCAGCCTCTTCATGAGCTTTGACATATCGGGTTGATTATGCAAGGTGACTTACATAGTCTCGGGTCTGAGGGTAGCAGCCACCATCCATACTTTCTTTCCTCCCACGGCCTGTTTGACTTCATTGCTTACTTCAGGTCCCCACTCAAGAACTTCCATCTTAACAGCGGTGTATTCCTGGGGATTGACCGCTTCCCCAGATTGACGATCGTGGTCCATACATGGTTGACCATCCTTGGGCGAATAGATGGTATATCGTTTACCGAACTTGACTTTACCTTGTTGGTAAAGCGTGTTCATTTGCCATCGAACGAAAGAATCGTAGTATGGGTTCGCGTCGGCTGGTAAAGGAAAAGAAGGATTAGCTTCAATCTTCGAAAGTACACCGAAAAACAAATGTATGTCTTTCCATGTATTGCCATTGGAGGAGGTCGTTACTTACTGGTCAGAAATTGTCTTCTCCAATCTACCCTTGCACCCAAACCAGTCAAATCCTGCTTCGCTATAGGAGGGAAATAATTTAACCAGTAATAAGGATCGGCAAACTTCTTCAATTCATCCCTTGGTACACCGATCAACTCTAAAATCTGGAATTGATATGTCAATCCAGTTGACTTGGCGTTGAGTTTTCCTTTTTTACCTTTGGATGGATCGGTAGATTCTAATGATTTGGCTGGTAAGGCGGTGGTGGTAGGGACGGGAACAGCATTGTCGTTCGATTCTTCCACATCTTCTTTGTATCCTGAGAAATCTTCACCGAACATCTCCATCTCTCTTATCAATTTATCAGAAGCGGCCTATTCCCAAATCATATCAGCATACATTAGCCATAAAATGCTTGAGGTGGAAAGTGGGGACCGTATTGACTCACCTTAATTGGCATACCAGTGGCATGATATCCGACAGGGAAGAGGACCTTCTTACCCCTCATTCTCTCGAACCCAGCGGCGAACTCAATTTTACTAATTGTGAAAGCGTGACCCAAGTGGAGAGAACCGTTCATGTAAGCGTAAGGAAATGTACCGAACCATTTTGGATATTTCTTCTGTAATTCCTCCATTGATTGACCACTCTCAAAGAAATCTTGATACGATTTGATACCTTCAGGTAAAGGTGGTGGATTAGCTTCGAATGATTGAGCGGAATTCCATGATTCTTGGGCTGAAGATTCTAAAGCGATAAGATAATCTCTCTTATCGGTCTACAATTTGAGTATTACGAGATTGTCAGCTAACCTCATCAACTTGATCAACTTGATAGAGGTCTTGGGGTTTTCGATGGACTGACCTTCTCCATGACCACTACTGAACCAGCTTTGGCATCCTGGTTGATGGTAGCTGCCATATTGCGCTGTTGAAAGAGTCGCACAGGAGATACCCGAGGTGTAGTTCTGAGTGGGTTGATATAGGTAAAAGCGTTCGGGAGGTTGAGCCGGAAGCGCGGAATTTTGGTCGTTTTGACAATACAAGTAACGAGAGAGGAGGGCAAATGGAGCTGCTCTTTCCCTCGCTTTTATATGTACGAATTAGTAGGTAGAAGGAGGATAGAGTGCACCTTTGTGAATCCGAGTCATAACATTCAGACCACTCGTCCAGAAAAAAGTCAAGAGTGGACTGCTCGACTAGAAAGTCAAAGCGGAGGTTTCGACGAGTGATAACGGGAGATAACATGTCATGACGTGGCATTGTACAACATACTGAGTCGTAGGAGATTGCATGTAAGACTTATGGATGCATAACCAATGACAACGGTGAGTACCATGCATGCATATATATATGTTATAACAGCTTCTTCCCAGGCTGTTTGAGGATTTTCACACCTGATCTACCGAGATAGCTGAACCCACTCCATATGGTTGTACCAGCTACTGTCCACCTGTTGCGTCATTGTATCAGCTATGTTCATATCCAAAGCTGTAGCTTGAGCCGACTCACTGTAATGCCTGTAATGGCCCCGCTAACGAGTACCCCAGCAACGGAGAAACGGTTGTTAGTCCCATGAGTAACAGCTGAAGGGCTGTATTGATCTATAAATTAATAGATGTTAGCTGTAATTCATTTCTCCATTGGTAAGGTAGCTAGCTAACCTTGCTGATCTGCGTGGGCTTTACTTCGGCGGAAGGTATGGAGACGTCAAAATATCGTTTCAATGTACGCTATATAGAGCAAAAATTAGTTTCATCTGATATGCGCTGCTGATCATTGGGTCGAAATAGAACATACAGGCTTAGGCAATGATATGAACCTGAAATAAAACGCAGAGATGGATAATCCGAAATCCCTCCCAAAAATGAGGATAGCAAGGGGTACTGTATGTACTCATACATCAGCTGTGTTTTACATCGGAAAGGCATGCTAAGCTAACATACAAGGTAGAAGTCCTGACCACGCTAGCGTTCCGACCAAAGTAGTCATTAAAGCTTTATCCGCTGCTGGATCCAATATCGATCCCAAGACTGAACGAGAATTATATCTTCTTGCTAACCACCCGTCCAGCTTTTACATCATATCGTCAGCTATGATCACTCCATACCATATAGATGCTGTCATATGACAGGGATAGCTGACTTACCCAATCTGACACACCACTAGCGAATAATATCCCCGTTGCCCAAGCGAAATCCCCTTGCACGATTGTATAACCCAAAAACGGACATGCAATGATCCTAGCTAATGTCAAAGCGTTGGGTAAGGTGTATGGTGATTCATGTAGTTCTGCCTCGTCGGAGGCTGGTAGAGGAGGTATGGAAGTGGCAGGTTTCGGTTCCTATATTCGTTTAAACGACCTATCAGTATATCTCAGCCAAAAACCTAAAATAAAGGTTTAATTACTATAGAAGAAGAAGCTGGGATAGAGGGTTTATCATTTGGTACTACCGGTTTCTGACTATAATACCTCGTCGATATAGGTGATAGAGTAGCTAATGAAAGAGTAGGTCTTGAACCTATCTGCAGACAGGTCTTCCTACTTGACAATTGTCTCGCGACATGATGACTCCGTATTCTGACTTGAACGATCTGAGATCGAAGTTGGAGTACAGTATGCCTATAAGGTAGCTCCATGGCTAGTAGTAAGCCTCTTGAATGTAACGCCGGTGCCATGTCGACGGAGTGGGGTTGCTTTTGTGGTATATCGTATGCTCCTCGAGGCGAGAAGAGGTGAAGTTGAATACTCGTATCCTCTCTGTCCTGGGGTTCTCGAAGGAGGGTAGAAAACATGGCTCAACACGTCATATTACGTAAACACCCCACACGGTGGCAAAGCTAAGATGCGAGATCTCGTGTCTGACTTTATCCCGTGTCGAATGTAGAATGTCAACAAACCTCCATTGCTCTTCTTTCATCCTAGACTCAGGTATATCACCAGTATCAAACAACCTAGCTCGACTCGGACAGGGCGAGATAGAACGGTTGTCTGACAGTCCCCCACCTTGCGACTCTCCTTACTTCTTTCATTCCTTCATACTCCCAATAGACAAGATGGAATCGTATAATCTTCATAACAGACCACCTCCCCCTGCTCAGCCAAGACACGCCGTGATCGACATGACCTTCTCTCCCTCTCCTTCACCCACTTCGTCACCCACTCCCGTCTTTGACCACAGGCGAGTGCAAGGCGGTGATAAGCCTCATTCCCAAGGATCACTTCGTTTCGGGCCTAACGCACATGCCAGGATTTTCGATACTTCTACACCAAATCATCATCATCAACAACAACACCAACAACAACCACTCAAGTCGTCTGCCCTGTCCAACAGACCACCACCAGCAATGGATCCACTGAACTTTGATAATTTCGGTTCATCTTTGGCTTCTTCCAAATCATCAAAATCACAATCGCAATCCAAATCAGCATCAGGCCATCTATATAGAAAAGCTGTAGACCCCTCCTCGACCTCGACGTCACATGCTAACGGTACGAACAGAGCTTCAGGTTCCAACTCCTACGGCAGCTATATCAAACCTGCTACTCCCAATGCATTCCAAAACGACACCCCTTATCAGCAACAACAGCAGATTAAACAAGTCTTCTCTAAACCCTCCCATCAACCTGCATTTAACACAAATCAACAATGGCCAGCATGGGTACAGAATGGTCAATCTAACCCAGTGCTGATACACCATCAACCTCCTGCTCAACCATCCAAGCCGAGAGTTCCATCAGAGGATGACAATATACCTAGAGAAGACTTCAACATCGATGCTATACCCATCACGGCAGAGGATTATCAGCGATATAATGGAGATGCCGACAAACACATGCAGGAGCTTCTGAGTGGAGCGATAGGTGATGGTGAAGGTGAATTGGATGATAATTCAGAAGGAGATGATGTGATTGAAGGTTTCGCGGATGGGATCAAGTTGATGCCTCATCAGGTCAGAGGGGTGAAATGGATGAGACAGAGGGAAAGTGGAAGGAAATACGGAGGTATCTTAGCTGATGTGAGCGACCCTCTCCTTTGACAAGAGCGATTCGTATAAGAGGTGTAGCTGATAAATTGTGATGGCAGGATATGGGTCTCGGTAAGACTGTACAGACATTAGCTAGAATTGTAGAAGGTATTGCTACCACAGCAGAGAAGAAAGCAGGTTTCAAAGCTGGTTCTTTGTGAGTATCGTATCGTATCGTATCGTGTCTCTGTATCATTAGCTGAAGCTGACATTGTGATGTGTTAGGATCATCGCTCCTCTTGCTGTCATGGAACAATGGGCTACAGAAGCTAAAAGCAAGACCAAGCCCGGTAAACTGAAGGTGACCACGCATCATGGTCCAAGTAGGACCAAATGTGAGTTCGGCATGAACGCGGAATTTCTTACATTATGGCTTCATAAATCAGATCCATTCACGCTCCATGTCTCCGCATATTCGTGAGAGATCGGCTAATTTTTACTGATGATATGATCAACGTAGCCGCCAAGACCCTCGAAAAATTCGATGTGGTAATAACAACCTTCCAAACCGTTGCATCAGAATTTGCGGTTCACGAAACAGCCGCTCAGAAAAGACTGGAAGAAGTGGATTCCGACTCTGATGTTGATACCGGTAGGAAAGGTGCTGGGAAAGGCAAGAATACCAAGAAGGCTGGTTGTCCACTGTTCGAGGTGAAATGGTTAAGAGTAGTGGTCGGTGAGTTGACCATGATCAAATCAGCTTCCACAACATGAAGGGAAGCTGTATACTGATATGGTATTGATGGAAACTCAAAGACGAAGCGCAGAATATCAAGAATCGAAATACGAAAGCTGCCAAAGCTGCGGTAGCTCTTCAAGCGAAGTACAGATGGTGTTTGACAGGGTAAGCTGCCGAGATTGTTCGTCATCATTGGGAGGGAAGCTGATGTCATCGTTGTTCGATAGTACTCCAATTCAAGTGAGGTTTCCTTGTATTTGATGATATGTGAGCGATTCAAATAGCTGATCGCATCGGTTACATCTCACAGAACAGCGTAGAAGAACTTTTCTCACTTTTCAAATTCCTTCGAGCAAGACCTTTAGACGACTGGGAAGATTTCCGAGACCGTATTATAAAACCTGTCAAAGATGGTAAGACCAAATTGGCCATGAAAAGGTTGCATGTGATCTTAAAGGCTATCATGTTGAGGCGAACCAAGGATGCTACAATCGGTAAGTCGACTGAGCCACGACTAAAACATTTCTACAAATGTATCAACGATCATGAGGCTTGGTATATCTTGCTGATCGTTTATTCGCTTAAATACAATAGACGGGAAGAAAATCCTTAATCTACCTGGACGCACTGTCCAGGTGACACCCTGTGAATTCGATGAGGAGGAAAAGGCATTCTATGATGCGCTGGAGAAGAAGACGGAATTGACATTCAACAAGGTCAGTTACACAATTCACGCACGCCAGTGTAGACCCGGGAAAACTGATTCTGGATGTTTATTGGATAGTTCGTCAAGAATGGTTCCGCTATGGCTAATTATACGTCCGTCTTAACCATGTTGTTGAGATTACGTCAAGGTGCGTCAGCTAACTCCCTACCGAACTGGTAAATGACAAGCTGACATATTCACGTGCAGCATGTGTGCATCCTTTACTGGTTACCAAGTCGCTCACTACCGATTCAGACGCTATCGGCGATGCCGCTACTCAACCCAAAGAAGTGGAGACTGCAGATCAGGCTGATGAACTGGCCGACCTCTTGGGTGGATTGGGCGTGGGCAGTGGGAAAACTTGTCAACTGTGTTACGTCAAGTAAGCTGAAGCCTTGATGATGTTGACAGCAAGATAGGAACATAGCTTATAAGTTTATAGGTTACAAGACCAATCTTCGACTCACTGTGAACCATGTTCTGAATTTGTCAAAAAAGCCGAATCGAAATCGAAACTCTCGACTGCAGACGAGAGCCTACCGCCTACTTCGGCAAAGATCCGAATGTTATTGAAACTGCTCTCTGAGGTTGAAGAGCGATCTAACAAGACAGAGAAGACGATTGTCTTTTCGCAATTTACGAGTTTCTTAGATTTGATCGAACCATTCTTGAAAACTCACGGAATCGCTTATGTTAGATGTGAGTTGCTTGACGTAGGGAAGTGACGCAACTAGCTGATGCGTTACTCATTGATGGTAGATGACGGGTCTATGAGGAATGATAAAAGACAAGAATCATTAGATAAAATCAAGAACCATCCTGGAACGAGAGTCATACTGATATCGTTCAAAGCTGGAAGTACAGGTGAGCTAGGTGTCTCCCCTCTTTCCAACTGGGTAGAATAGCTCATCGATCAATTTAGGTCTTAACTTGACTTGCTGTAATAATGTCATTCTAATGGATTTGTGGTGGAACCCTGCGTGAGTCAGCTAGAATTCAGCTGATATTTGCTGCAAGGATTACAAGCTGATAATCGATGGCGCTGTTGTTCAGATTGGAAGACCAAGCGTTCGATAGAGCCCATCGGTGGGTTTGTCTGACAAATTACGTCGTTAATGACTTGTAACTGACAGTCATTTTCTGCAGACTCGGTCAGAAGCTAGACGTGAATATATTCAAACTGACTATATCAGAAACAGTTGAAGATCGTGAGTCGCTCTCCAAATTGACCAACGGTCTGAAAATCTCTTAGCTGACCTTATGTATCTACTGTGATAGGTATATTGGAATTGCAAAATGCCAAGAGAGAATTGGCCAATGCAGCGTTAAGTGGAACAGGTGCCAATGGAGTAATGAAATTGACGTTGAATGATATCATGAGTGAGTTATTGCCTAACTTGGAGATTTCGAGAGCTTTGATACTAATGATGAGTGATTTTGCGCATCAGAATTGTTCAAAAGGACTAGAAGAGATGAAGACGACGATGATGATGATTCGGATTGATGAAAACAACATAAAAAAGAGCAATGTATGGCAGATGATGGTAAATTCGAGAAATTTGGACTTTTTCCAGTGTAGTGAGCTTTCCTTGGTTCTGATATTGTGTATAGATATTACTAGAGTTGTACTGTGTATATGGTATCAAGCTTGAATTTGTTGGTTGATTTTCATACGATACTGATTATACTGTATATCTATACTGACAATTACGACTCGACTCGCCTGGTAAAAAATACACCAGTCACGTGCAAATCGATGATTTGTCCAGGGAATATCTGTACAACTATAAAGAAAATATAGTACAACATGACACCTGTACACACTGTGACCGTGTTAATCACTGATAGCATCTAAAACCACATCCAACCCCCTCAAAGTAGGTAAAACCTCTCCCGAAGTTATACATTCCGACATAATTTGAGTAGTTTCATTCCAGTAATTATTTAACCATATCTTCAAATCTTGATGTAAGACGCAAGTCAAAAATAATAAATTGGATGATATCGAAGTAGAATTGATATCTTTGATTGATTCTCTTGAATTTAAAGATATTTTCAATTCTTTAATTATCTTAAGTGGTAAATCTGGTATCAAATTTACTATTCCTCCAACCCCTCCACTACCACTGGAGTGATTGGAACCTCCCGTTGCTGATGCTGGAGCGTTGGATGGTTGAAGTATAGATAAACAGGTCATTGTTTCGATTATACCTGATCTATCATCATTGTTACTCTTATGAGAAACGTTCAGACTACCCGATAAATTTTCGATCAACAGATGATTGATATGAGTGGATGATAATGGACCGTAACGATCTCTGATTTCGGCAATACGGGATAGATGTTGGATCTTTGATGGGTAGGTGGATGTTTCTCGGTTGATAGCTGCTTTTGAGTCCTACAATATATTAAAATGAAACAAGACGAAATCAGTGATGTTCAATATATACTATGTTATATATAGTTTGATTGTTTACTAATTCACTCACTCGATTGATGACGGGCTAATAAAGATTAATTGGCAATACAATAAGTACAGTAATCAGCGATCTCACCATCACCAAATATAGAACTTGATTTGTATCAGAAGCGAAACCACTCACATTCCTCTCGACCGTACCCAGATGTCCATAAATACTACTAACCAAAGCTTTCAAATCGTCGTCCAAACCCAACGCTAGCCCCAATGAATTCTTTGAATTACCGAAAATAGCATGTACTTTAATCAACAACTCGAAAACATCCAAACCGTCTTTCGGTATTGACAACAAATTCGAAATTGCATTCAAGGAAGCATGTTGACAATCTTTTGGGATTTCTAATGTCATTTCCAATAAGTCGTAAGTCAGTTGAGCCTGTTGAGTAGAAGAGTAACTTTCGAATTTGGATAAGTTGGATAAACCTTGAAAGATTAATGAGAGGGTGTTAGCTTCTGAGGGACGTCGGAGTCCGGTCATTATTAATTCTTTTACTGGGCCGACATATTTTTTATGTAAAGAAGGTGGAAGGGCGGGTCTGGGTGATTGAGGATAACAATCTGTCAGTGTTGGATTTATTATATTTCGATGATGATTGCTGACTGTATCCTGAAAATTAAAACACTCACAATAGATTACTAATAATGCAAGCTTCCACCACTGCCCTATTTGGATCCACTGAATGTAAGAAATCCATCAGACTTAGACTCTGTCGAATATGACTCCATGCTAGAGGTTGCACTATCGGCTTGTGCGCCGTAGTGAGATGAGTCAACAGTTTTGCCGCTACGATCTGGATGGATGGTTCCAAAGATTGATGCAGTGCCAGAAGGATCATGGAACATGATCTTTCGTCTAACATCGATGCCAGGGCGGGATTGGCAAGGACCGATAGAGCTACGTGAACTACGTGGGCGTCTAATCAAGGACAATCAGGAAACTCAATTGTCAGCTTCTACAGTATATGGTTAACTGTCAGACCCCCTACTTGTTAACCGAGGAACCTTCAACATGACTTACCATCTGCCAACAACAAATGGGCAGCTTTAAAAGTCAGATTCCTCATTATAGATGGAGTCGCTATAATGGGATTGGTCGATAATTGCAAAGCGGCAATGACGACATTTTTACCTTTATCTTCTTCAAGGCTCCACAATACCAATTTTTGAGCTCTTGCGGCGAGATCTCGATCTGCAGTATATCATATCATTAGTCACCAACCAGACTCAATCTTGGAAACGGAGAGTACGGGTACTTCTGAGTGAGAATTGACTCACCGGTTAGGGGAAATACGTTCAATGCTTCAAGTACAGCTTCAGTAGGATCTATGAGAACGTTTTAAACATGAGCATGACAAACCAACAGATAGTCCAGTAGGTGAAAAGCGCCAAACTCACATCCACATTGTTTATCACTCAATAGATCATCAATAATATCAGTCAAGGTTTGTATGATCCTCTTTGCCAAATTGGGTAACAACGTAGCTATCATTTCCAACAGTTCCACATCGGCAAGTAAGGTGTGATGTGGATGATGAAGGTATTCTATCATTAAGTCTAGAGTGATTGGACCTAGGGATGCTAAAAGACGAGCTAGTAGTTTTTGAGCTGCTTTTTGGCTAAAAAAACAATCAATACAACGTTAGAGAATACCAAAATAATAAGCTATAATGATCATAGTATACAGTAACGAGAGTGAGGAGAATTATTAAAGTACGGTAAAAACTCACTCTTTAGGTTTGGTTTGCTCTTTCAATACTCCCAAAGCAGTTTGTCCAACTTCTTCCAAAAATGGTTCAAAGCTATTACAGTACGTTGACCAAACAATCAGCCTTACGAACTCTGGCACTGATCTTGGGTAAACGATACATGATCAACTCACCGATGCAATACAACACCCGCAACCTGCCCTAAACCCCGCAATGCCGCCACCCTCAGTCCCTCACCGGTACTCTGTGATAGACCAAGCATGAATCTGATTGTATCGTCCATCAACCCATTCTCCACGAACGACATCGTATCCCATGTGGCAAGTATTGGTAATGCCGCACAAAGTGTTATCTGCGCTGAGGGAGATACTTTGGAGGAGAGGGGGAGGAGAAGGTTGTATATTGATTTGGAAGAGCAGGTGGTTGGGTATCGGACTCGAAGATCATTACGAAGGAGCTACATTGGTCGAACAAACAAACATACATAATACATTTTCATGTCAGTGTTGTAGCTTCTAGAGTGAAAGTCAAGTATTGGATGATAAATTCATATAGTAGACTAGACTTACCATCGGTGTATGCTCAATGATGAAACAACACCATGCTAAACCTTCTTCTTTACCTCCTACACCTTGGGGATGGGCATGTGCTACCGAATAGGTCTGCTCCTCGCATAATCTGAGACTTGCAGCCAACAACGAATGCGTAGATTGTAAGATTGTCTGACACGATGAAGCTTTTTCAGAAGGGGAGTAAATCTTTAGTGCTCGAATGAGCGATTCTTGCGAGACTGACTTGTCCTACCAACCAATATATATTCAATGTGAATTAATCAGTAATTACTCTTACAGTAGTCAGTATGAGCAATCGGTCTCGAGCACTGGCTTGAAGAAATATAGAATATCCCCTATAGACGGTACTTGACGAGGTGCAAGTCATTCGACTAACTCACCGCACTTCCAAAAGCAGCCATCTGAACCTGCCTTAACAAAACCGGTAAATGACTTTCAAACAATATCGAACTACTTCTTTCTATACCCAGTATAATACACAAGGCAAGATTCGAAGCTATCTGATCGCCTCTTAGTAAGAGGTTTTCAATCGCTAGGGAAACCGCTTCGGAAGTTAAACTAGACATTGCCATTGCTTGGCCTGGTGGAGTATTTCAGATAGACAATATTAGCTATAAATGTCTACGCCATATCCCATTCACTTTTGAATATGTATGGATCGATATTGGTCGTTCAACGTTGAGATGAAAGGTGGACCTACCATATAGATATGCTGCAGCTTGTCCCCTTCGATCAGCAACAGGTTGATCGAAAATGATACTTTCCAAAGTCTCGCATGTATAGGCATGTACGTCCGTCAAACCTTTGAGGGATGGTGCGTATAGATCTAGGGTATCTATGACTTTGGCTATAAACCATATACCAAAATTATTAGTATGATATACTCATACTGATTTTTGTAGTTTGCTATTGGTGACGGTGGAAGGGACATACCGAATATTTTCAATGCTTTGGATAACGATTCATCTTGATCGTTTTTATCATTCAACAGTTGATCGATCTTGGCTTTTAACTGTAACCATTCTGCTGAGAATCTCACACCTCCTAGAGATTGCTACGAGACATTGCAGATCAGTGCCATTTACTGTCATAATTTTATGGATTGTTACTCACCTCGGCGGCTTGATGATCCAATATAGCAGGAAGGTTCGCCAATGTCCTATCGTATAATTCATGACTCATCAATATATCTTCCGTCAGTCGAGATGGGTCATTTGCCACTCACTCATCCCCACCATCTAGGAAAAAATCATATAAACCACTTAAGAAGCTTGTCATATCGTATCAGACTGATCGTCGCTTTTGTTCTATAATATAACGCTTAGTGTAATTTGAATTTTGGTTTGTTTGTTTTTACTTTGATATTATATATATTCGGTCAATATGTCTGTCAGTATTATCGACATCAGATGTATCATATGCATGTGTCAGTAATCAGTAAAGATTGGCTCATACTCGCCTATAATGTCAGACAACATGCACTCTTTTGAAAAGTGAGATGAATGAAAGGATGTGAAGTGGGAAGATATATGGTATCAGAAGGCTCCTTGTGTATTGGTGGAGGTACAACACTCTAGTTGTTGGTGTCATAACGCACGTCATCATCCTAGACATTCCTCACTGACACTTTCTCACATCACATCCTACATCGTGTCCATATCATCATTCTCTTCCAACCATCCATCACCCAAACGCAAATGTCTCAACCCTCAAGTGGATCGTGGTACGAAACCCTCACTTCAACACCCGTACTGATCGCAACAGCCGTAGGAGTCTCTTTCGCCGCCATCTTCGCTGCGACTTCCTCCTCTTCCAACACTACTCAACAGGTTAAAGAACAAGTGAAAGAAGTTAAGAACGCTGCTGCGAACGCTGCTGACGCCAAAGGAAAGGCCGCACAAGCTGTAAGTCTCTCTCCAAGGCTAAAACAAGTTGACATAGCTGATGGTCATGATGTGGGGGAATAGGGAGCATCAATCATGTCTGCACCTGCTGCCGATCTAGCTCCTCCAAAGGTGAGTCCAATACTAGTCATAACAATGCTGGTATACTAGCTCAAGACACAAGTCCAAGAGAAGAGCTGATATGCTCCATGAGTTCACAGGATGACCCCATCCCCGCTTCTGAACTATCGCAATACGATGGCTCGGACCCCTCTAAACCCATCTACGTAGCTATCAAGGGACGTGTGTTTGATGTGAGCAATAAAGCGGAGATGTACGGGAAAGGCAGAGGGTATAATATCTTTGCTGGGAGGGATGCAAGTAAAGGATTGGGTGAATGTCTTTACTTAATCGCATACGCATCATTCTGTGATAGAGCTATAAAAGAGATCAAGAAGAGTACAGAACAAGCTGATGTACGTGTTCTTGTTGTGATTTACAGGAATGTCATCACTCGATCTCAAAGATGCCGTACCGGATTATTCATCTCTCAATGAATCTCAGTTGAACACTTTGAATCAATGGGAATCATTCTTTGAGAAGGTGAGTTGGTCTATGCCGAACATATACATGTAATGAGAAGCAGAAGGAACAAGCTGATACTCTGATTCGTAGCGATACAACATCGTTGGTAAAGTCGTCCCATGATTTGAGCCAGCAAAGGAGTGACTGTAGGTAGAAAGGAGTGATTGTACCATGTCTGTCCATAAAGTATAATTTCCAAGACAAGTTCATGCAGAAAATACAGAATACACTACTACGGTACAGTAGCCGCAATTACTCAGACTACCCGCACTGACCACCTTATGAACCCTGACCAAAACCAAAACTCAGACACAGCACTGACTGCCAACCTCATCCTGATCCTCATTCCGAACACGACCTCTTGGCCTCGGACTCGGACTCGGACCCCGATGTATCAGCTCACACGACTACAACTAGACTGCCGTCCCTTTGATCGTGCCAAGGGGATACTACTCGTAGCTGCCAATAGGCATTAGGGTCTGTCCGTGTGTCCGTGTGTCCGTTTCAGGATTGGATAGGATTGATATGTTAGATCCTTTGTATCTTAGCTGAACAACGCAGTACCGTAATGTATGGATGAACAAGTTCATAAAAGGATCAGGGGATCATGATGCGTATGTCGATGATTTATGGAGATAAACACTGCACATCTATATCGTCCATCTTTGAAAAGAAAAGACAGCATTGTCAACGTACTGAATCAGGTCTTCCTTTTCCCTAAGATACAAGGATTTGAGTGAGTTGCAGAACAAGAAAATCGATACTTATCACAATGGTTGTCTTGTCCACCTGACGTTCTATTGTCGATCATCAGAATAAAATCGAAACCACCAGAGAAGAATACCAAAAATGTCAGCTAACAACTACTACGGTACACCCCCTCCTCAACAAGCTTACGGAGGTGCACCGGGATATCCACCTAATGGTGCCCCTCCGCCTGGACAATGGGATACTAAGTGAGTACAGACGAACTTTCACAAGGTAGAAGTAGGAGTGAGCTGATGGTTGATTATCCCTGATTGGGATCGTCATTATAGCCAACAAGCACCTCCCGTGAGCCTCAAAATTTTAATTATTACACCTGCTGTCCTCCTCACGTCTTTTACGCTTTATGGCTTGTGCTAACTTTGCTGATGTGACGTAGCCAATGCACACTCAATACGCACCCCAACCTCAGATGGGCTACGATCCCAACCATAACCAATACCAATACCAAAACCAACAAATGCCCCCACAAGGCGACACAGATAGAGGTGCAGGTACAGCAGCGGCCTGTTGTGGATTAGGTGCATGTTGTCTATGTTGTTTGCAATGTTGTGCTTTGGAAGCTTGTTGCGATGCTGTCTTTTAAGAAGGTTGGGTCGGGCGAAGGATAGGAAGGAACGAAATTTGAAGAATGATTATGAATGTAATTTGTGATAGTATAGATTATACTCATCGATGAAAATGTGATATAGATACATACAAAATTATCCACTCGATCATACAAATCATATGTCTTCATTCTCCCCGTGTACAATCTCACTCTCATCCCCTACACCCAGTGAATTCCCATCACGAGTCTCATCCGCACCTTCAACAATATCCTCTTCCTCGTCCTCCTCTTCATTATCGTTCTCACCTTCGCCTTCATCATCATCATCTACCATCTCCACATCGCCCTCGCCATCATTGATTGTCCCACTGGATTTCCTAGGTCCTTTATTCTTGTTGGCATTGGCTGCTGATTTCTTGGCTAGTTTGGCAGCTTGGATATGATTTCGGTACGCTACGTGATTGAATATATCAGCTTCGGCTTGGATTCTCTCCTGAAATTCGTGTACATCGTTCACAGCAGGTATTATAGTAGACCAGTTGAATGATATTTGATTTTATGAAGTAATACTCACCCTGTAATTCCTGTTCCAAAAGCGGTACCAACGCATCACTAGGTCCGAAATCTAACTCTGTTATGGCTTTGATTACGTCCGAGGCTGTTATGGTCTTCCCGGATCTGGATACAGCTTGGTCATGTGCGCTGAAAAAGACATTAAATGATCAGCTATCATACGATATTCTACAGAGTTATCTCGCAGACGGTGAAGCCGTTCAGATTGATGGAAGATCGGGCTCACGCTGAGGCTATTGATTTGAAAAGAAAAACAGGTATCAGCTGAAGCATATATCTTCCTCTATGACCTTGCCATTTCGGTAGATGTAATAGTATAGTATAATACTCACTCAGATAATTTATGAACAATGTTGATCCCCTTAGCAAAGCTATTGTCACATCCTGCTGCATCTTGACATTATCCGGTACCTACCAGACCCAACATCGTATGACCATAAGTGTCAGCGAGAAAACACAAAACATACAAAAGGTTGAAATCATGATGACTTTCACGTCACTTACACTTCCCTTGGCCAACTTTGTCAGATTACTCTTGGGCAACTCAAATTCGCTTATACCACTTGAGTTGGCTTTCTGCTGAGCTAAAGAAGCGGAATTCATGTGGGTGGGTGGTTGCCAGCCTTGAGGTGGGCCTGTGAGTTTAGGGGGCATCGTTAGAAGGGGAAGGAAGAGGACACTGGTGGTAATTTAAGAGGAGTTATTCAGAGCGGGAGTCGGCGCTTGAGCGAGAATTGGTGATTGGGAACAGTAGAGGAATGAGCGAACAAGATAGATGGATGGATGAACAGATGAACAGATGAACGCGATCTTTTTTTGGGAGACAAAGTCATGTTTGCAGATGGACGCGTAGATCAATATTTGATCCCGGTCGTCTAACTTAGTTCTATATACGATGTGGTTATATACCATACCATACTGACAAGTAGGATGTATGCGAAGCCAATTGACTGCAGAAGCTCTCGGAGAAGATACAATAGGAAGGTTCGATCAGTCTTCCCCTTTGAGCGGTAGATATGGCCCAAGATGGAACGATGGAGGAAGGGAAACTAAGTCAACGCAAGCACATACAGTTCATGTTGATTGCCCCGTAAGTATGAAGCTCAGTTTCAGGTATGAGACCATTCGACGTGATACGCTCGTATAATGCATGATCTGAAGTAAAGTATCTGGCTAGATAAGGATAGGTGATGATAACCTGTATAGCATCTCATACTCGTACAATCTCGTATATTATTCTGTGGTGGTTGAATGCATTTCAATCAGCTCCAATGTTCATTATCGACAGAGGATATATTCCATCGAATGGATAGGGTAATTAGGTGGTCACAACAATGATAGCTCACATAACTACATTCACCACTATCAGCGGTACTACAATCGTTAATTTACCATCAGCACCATATTGCCCCTCTTTGTTTTGGAAGTGGTTGCACTTGATTACTCACTCCTCATCAACGTCCTAGTCGCACTTATCAGATTAACCAATTTCGCTTTCACCCCCGGCCCTTCGTTACTCCCTTGACCGAACGCATCGCTGTAAATATGTGGATTGGGTGAATGACCGAATCCTACGTTACTATTTGCATTGGATGGGGTAGAGGATGACCAGCCGACTATGTCGATAGCAGGTCATCAGCAATGAGTCGCTATCCATACAAGATACAGAATCTGGAGGTGAGGACGAGAAGGGAGGGTGAGGAGGAAGACAGTTCGATACCCACTCCTAGCCAAGAACCTCTCTTCATTCAATATCGCTATAGCGTTGGTCAAAAGTAGACCGATGTAAAGTAAGTTGCCGAAATAACCAAATATCATTGTGACGGTGGGTTGCTTATTCTTTCTTTGTATTAGACTATTGCTTAGGATCTTGATTGTGGGGTTGGACATTCAATCTACTTGACTCATGTGGAATGAACGATGGTGTCTGAGTATGTTATATATGGTACTAGTACTAGTACTAGTGGTAACCTATGTCATGCATGGCGCGCACGTGTGCGCACGTGGGCGTGACGGTATGCATATATATGTGCTGAATGCCACGAGCGTTTCTAGAGGATGCTAGAGAATACCACCAAAACTCACTACAACATCGATGCCTCTTCTTCTCTCATCTCATGTACCCAATCTTGCATTTAAGATTGTACCACAAGCGATAGACAGGTTGAAGAAGCTGAACTGCACTGTTGCTAGGCATTAAACTATACATCTAGACTACATCATAAACGAACGACGAAATGGTGAACAACACAGAATATTACAAGGTATGTCTCCTATCCCTTCCATGACCATTGACCGTAGCTGATAATACTACCTTCGCAGATATTAGGGGTATCTAAGGATGCCTCAGAAGCCGAAATCAAAAAGGTGAGTATTGTACTTACCCAATCACCTCAATAATCCCTAGACCCTTCCATCTCATCAAACACCTTTCCTCTCTGTCATTGCCCACTTCTTGGAGATATCGCTGACCTTCCTCCCCTCACCAGGCCTACAGAAAAGAGTCGTTAAAATGGCACCCTGATAAGAACCCAGGAGACAAGCGTGCGGCTGCCGAAGAGAAGTTCAAGAAGATTGGTGAGGCCTACGAGGTTCTATCGGATCCTGTAAGTGAAAACTTCGAACACTGTTGTATCTAACTGAACGATAGCTGATATCCGCTCTTTGTACAGAACAAGAAAGAGGTATACGATCAGTTAGGTGAAGAAGGCCTCAAAGGAGGTGCTGGACCAGGCGGAGGAGGTTTCGGTGGTGGATTCCCTGGTGGAGGATTCCCTGGTGGAGGAGGAGGAGGAGGTGGATTCTCATTCCACGCTACAGATCCTAATGATATCTTCAAGTGAGTGAACCACCCTCCTATCCATCCGTCAACCCACCTATCATATCTAAGTGGAGAGTAATAGACCTTGTACTGATTTTTGATTATCTTTTCGCAGTGCATTCTTCTCTTCATCAGGCGGCGGAGGTGGTATGGAAGACATATTTGGAGGTATGGGCGGCGGTGGCGGTCGGGGAGGTCCAAGGATGAGATCATCTCGTATGGGAGGTGGTATGGGTGGTATGGGCGGTATGGGTGGTATGCCAGGTGGATTGGGAGGAGAATCACATTCATCAAAACCTCCACCTCCTGGAGAAATCACCAAACCACTTGCTCTAACTCTCGAAGAACTGTATAAAGGGGGAACGAAACGATTGAAAATCACCCGACATCTCCAGACGGGTGGTCAAGAGGAGAAGATACTGGAGGTTGCGTACAAAGCCGGTTGGAAGAAGGGTACGAAGATTAAATTTGCTGGAGCGGGTAATGAGGATGAATATGGACAATCACAGTGAGTATCACATCTAGTTTACTTACAGCAAGATCTTGTAAGCAGAATGATATTTGTACTTACTGGAAATCTGTTTATCTCAGGACGGTCACTTTCATCGTTGAAGAAAAACCACATAATCGATTCGAAAGAATAGACGACGACCTGTTAATCAAATTGAACATCACCCTATCTCAAGCATTGCTAGGTCCAGAAGGTGGTGGAGCTATAACGAAAGAAGTTGAACAACTGGACGGTAGACGTATAACCGTATCTACTCCTGAAGCTGTAAGTGTAAATCTCTTTTTTTGACACTTCAGTGCATCCTGATCCATCTAAACAAATGTGTACTTGATGCTGACATGATATCGTTTTTATAGCAAATCGTCCAACCAGGTCAAGAAACTCGAATTCCCGGTGAAGGTATGCCAGTATCTAAAGTTGGTTCAGCCAAGAAGAATGGTGATTTGATAGTTAGATGGAATGTCGTTTTCCCGACTAGGATAACACCTGAACAGAAAAAGGAATTGAGAAAGGTTCTTAATTAGACATCAGAAGCGATCTCGCGATCTGGAATGAACGAATCGGAGCATAAGAAGAAGGATCCGGTATATGATAAACCTATATAGAACACGAGAATCATCGTGAACATTACCCGAAAGTGGATTTTCAGTATCGATCGATAGTGATCAACAAATGATGGTTTTAGATAGGGGTAAACATACATAGTTTGATTGTTTAAATGCATTGTAGATATTTCGATACTCGTATCATTTGAGATGGTATTACACGGATTCAGAAAGAATGTGGGTATATTGAGAAAAGGGAGAGAAATCATAATCCAGTTTCGCTATGAAAAGGTAACATAATTATCAAATCAACCTAATACTTCCATGATCTAGGCCAGATTGATATCGTTCAATGCACAACATACTGCGGCTCTATGACACGTGATTCAAGTGATATTTATTCATCATCAGTGAATATCCTCGCCCGATCGTGCAGAATATGGATGATGCGAAGTAGTGAGGAACTCACCGGTGATGTCCATCATACTGTCTAACAGTCTCACCAGAAGTCAAATCCCATAATCTCGCTGCATGGTCACTCGAAGCTATCAACGAAAGATAAACCAGAGCATTTTAGTAGTCCGACCACCGAATTTTCCCCATTTTCATCGAGGTGGCATGTATTTGTTATTGTAAATGGATCGAGTCGTTGGGGTTATGATGACTCACCTGTGACGAGATATGCCGAATCGGCACTGAACGCAGCGTCCCATACCCATCTCTGATGTCCTTGTAATGTCTTTTCCAAAGCGTAATCTAGTCCTTCCGTTGACCATACCTTGACTGTCGTATCAGCCGAACAAGTCGCAAGGTATCTATAGATTAAACCAATCATCAGACAGTCAATCCAGTACACGGGCGAATTCCGATCGTAGCTGATACTCACTTGGTATCGGGACTCAGTATCACCCTTGTAATGTATTTCGAGTGTGCTCTGAAACTCGTCACTGGTAGTAGGTTGGCATTCCCATCTGGGACAGGAACAATTCTCCATACGTATATCATACCCTGAACGTATTTCAGTCAGCGTGGTCTCTACCTGATCCATCCTTTTATTATAGCAATTCCCGACAAAGCTCTAGCCTCGAACTCACATGGTTGTTACCAGCTACTAACGTACCTCCATCCGAAGCTATACTGATACTTCTTATTGGAACATCTTCATCAGGTACCTATACAATCATACGCAGTGCGTCAGAATTGAGGAACAAGCTCTGATATAGGATCCAAATTGTATGTATAAGCACGAGAATTACCAATTCATGAGTACATGTATTATCGGCCAAATCCCAAATTTTCACTGAACCCGATTGGTCGCATGAGATCAATTCTCCCTGATTTGGATGGATGATCACGTCGTTTACTGGACAGTCGTGTAGGTAATTACGCTGTATCTGAGCGGTTCTATTGAAGAAGACCAGAATAATCAGGTTCCGCTCTGGACTGGCTTCCTGAGCTTATTCCAAGGAAAACGACATGATGATGGTGATGATATTGGTAGACCCGACTCGACTCACCTAGTATCCCACACTTTGACTGAACCATCTTCACTCCCTGTCACAATCCATTTACCCATCGCTGAGTATGCTAGAGCTACCACATTGGCGGTGTGTCCTTCTAAAGTCGCTATCTAATTCAGAATGGGTATCGGATTAGCACAACCTCCATTGGGAGACAGAATGAAAAAGAACAAAGAGTAGCTCACTGGTGTGTTCGATAAAGACGCTATATCCCATATCCTACGCATATGAAGAAGACATGAGCTTTGTTTACCATAAAGACGTCCATGAGATCAAATCCCCACCTCACAGCTCCGTTACCTGCCGCTGCCAGATAAGCTTTATCTGGACTTATAGCTAGACGATTTACTTGTTTCTGTGATGGTGAGTATCCATCTCAGCTTTTACGATCTCCGGTTGTATCTAATATAATCAGGAATGATGACCACACTCACCCACTGAGGTTGTAAGGTGATTTGCCTATAACATATACCTGACCAAGCTTCCCAGAACCGTATCGAGTGATCGTCTGAAATTCCACAGGAAATCATGTCAGCCTCGAGCAATGTCGCCGTCCCCGTGCACATGTCCAGTTGTGTGTGTAAGAGTATGAGAGCAAGGAAACAGGACACTCACACCCAGCTGTACATAGGATCACACTCATCTCTGCCGCCTGAGCAACCTGTGTGGCAGCTGCATCGGACGAATAACCTTGAGAAGGTGGTCCGCTCTGATGCGTCGGAGCTGGCATGATGGCAGTCTAGTATGTTATCTGAGCAGAGTGTTGTGCTTGTGCTATGCGAGGTAAAGGTTAGATGGATTGTTGACTATGTTGACTATGTTGACTATTGACTACTGTCTCCGCCCACAAGGTGAGATGGTGGGAGGTGCAGACGTGAAAAGGTCACGTGATTTTTACAGTCGCGTGGCCCATTGATCTGAGACCACCTCTTATTGTTTGTTGTCCATTGATCTATCGTCAGCATCTCCAAATCCATCATATTCAAAAGCAATCTCGTGTACCCATCATGCCGTCATCCGTAGCTCAATCTGGTTCTCCTCAGTCTGACTCCGTTCAAATTCCCGATACCCTGCTCAGTGACGTTCACTTCACTAAACTCGAAACCGTGCAACCATATCTCGAACAAGGATCTATCCCGATTCCTCCCCCTGCTGGTATCGTTTCGGCGTTGAATGGGTATATTCAGAATCGACATTTGTTCGTCAAAGACGATGAAGAATTCGGAAGTCTCACGGATGCAGCGACGAGGCTGTTAGAGGAGGTAAAGGGCTCAAACAGTGAGTGTCTCATTACTTTCTATCCTCTCGGTCGCTTTCTCCTACTTCTATTCTCAGACATCAGACCTTCCCGGTAAGGACTTGATACCCAAGCATTTGAGCCTCTGGATCTATGTTCATGCTGCGCTCTTCCCTGAGAAGCATTGGTTAAAAGCGGTACGAACCAATGGACACTTGATGCTTAACGGAAAGAGGATGTCTGAATCCACTGGAAATCCCTGACCATGACGCCGATGTGTACTATAGATTGAATAATCAGAGCTGACCTATGAGCTTCAAAGGGGTCCGTAATCAGGATTTGGTCGACATGGTCGGAAATAAGTTGGAAGGGAGATTCAAGAAATTTGATGAGATATTCAAGAAATTTGATGAGAGATTCAACAAAATTGATGAGAGATTCGACAAAACTGATGAGAGATTCAAGAAATTTGATGAGAGATTCAACAAAATTGATGAGAGATTCAACAAAACTGATGAGAGATTCAAGAAATTTGATGAGAGATTCAACAAATTTGAAGAGACGTTTGAGAAAAAGTGGGACACTAGGGAGAAGACTTTGGATACGAAATTGGGCGATATCCAGAAAAGCTTAGAGAGGTTAGAAAATGAGTTGAATGGAATAGGTTGGAAGCAATTGATAGGGTATGGCTGTCTCCCTTCAATTCTTTTGACGTATCATTGAACTAATCTAGTGATATTCGCAAATCGGTAGGAAAGGAACAAGGGCCTCAATGTCCGTGGGAAGCAATTGATGCCTGTAAGATCCCACTTAAGTGGGGAATCTACTCCGAATGGCTTACCTGTACGTGCATCAGATTCATTTGACGGAATCGTGACGCTGATTGCCCTATGATTGACAATCTGAATACTCAGGCCATGAAAACTACCACGGACCTCAACAAGCTTAAAGCTCCACAACTTCGAAGCTGGCTGACACTATACGGGCTCGCTACCTCTGGCAGCATAGTAAAGGATAGAAGTTTGTTATGGAGTTATTTGATATCCTCGATCGAGGAAGACTTGGAATAATTTGGATGTGTGGCAGATGGTTTATGAGCTGGTGATTAGATGATTGTAAATTATGACATTATGAATATGAATGATAAGTACATGTTTCCTAAGTTTCGCTACAAGATTATGACTGCTATATAATCAATTGTACATTCTGGCACCTAATGTTTATGAGCGGCACCACCTTCAAGATCTCTTCTGTGGGTGTATTGACCAGTAGCTTTATCGAATACCAACGAGTGGGCGTTTCCAGTATCGAGGTCCTTGGGGTTGGAAATAGGTTGACCTTGACCATCGTGAGCCTCGGCTCTACCGTATTTGCCGGCACCGCCAGATCCAGCAGTAGGGTTGGAAGCTACTCCAGCTCGAGTTGCTGATGATTCCGGTCCACCAGTAGAGTTGAGTCCGGATTGAGCATCAGATCTTGATCCGGAGCCAGACAATCCTGAAGCTCCAGCCGCACCCGCACCAGCACCTAAAGCACCAGCACCGAGAGCACCGGATCTGGTAGAATCGCCAGTAGTGTAATGGCCGCCTGAACCACCTGATGGTCCTACACCCGAACCGGTCTCACCTCCTATACCAGGTTGTAAACCGCCCCCTACACCTGCTAAACCAGATCCTCTGTCGAGTGGAGCAGTTGACTCAGCACCGGTACCGGTACCTTGGTGGTGAGATGAACTGAATTCTTTTCCGGCAAGAGCACCGGCTCCAGCAGCTGTACCTGCCAAAGCAGCATCTCGAGCACCGTGGTGGCCAGAGAGGTTTTCGCCTCCTACTCCAACGCCGGATCCAGTAGTGTGGGCACCGCCTAAACGTCACATTGTCAGTGTCAATTTTACGACCGACGACGGCAAATTGTTGTTGTCAAAGAAAGCGAGACTCACTTTGTCCAGTCAAGGCATCTCTAGTACCACCACCTTCGTATGCTCCTGAAACAGCATCACCACCTTGAGTACCGTGGGTGCCATGGGTACCGTATGTTCCGGTACCTGTACCTGATCCACTGTATTGGTCGAGGGCATTATCGAGCTTGGCACCTACACCGGTACCAGCACCGGTACCAGCACCGGTACCAGCACCGGTACCAGTGGCTCCATGGTGATGACCATGTGAGCCGGTTGATCCGTAAACGTCAGGCGTGTTACTGGATCCAGAGGTGAATTTGTCGGCGATGGGTGTGCCAGATGGGATACCTAAGAGCGTTTGTGGAAGGTTAGCTAGAGGACCTGGAGGTTCAAGGTAGATTAAAAGGCTGAACTCACCACCTGAGGCATGATTGCCACCTACACCAGCGTTGAATCCAGAATGTTCATTCTGGGCCAATTTACCGGCTTGGGTGTTTGAGGCATTGGTTTCGCCGTACTATCCAATTCCAACATATCAGCAACCGCATCTGTCCACTCGATCGAATTGAGTCGTATCGATCTGCAAAATATGACTCACCCCTCCTGATAATCCTGTCCCAGCACCGTGTTCACCTTGATCAAATCCTCTAGTAGGGACGGTCTCTCCAATAGGTCTTCCTAAATCCATTGTGATGTTGTTTGAGTTGGTTCTTTAGTTGTTATAAATTAGTATGATCTACGTAGGAAATGCTAGGAATGTTCTTCTCCCTTGCTATATATAGGGTACTGATCCTCCCCTGAAAGAGGCATGTCCATCATAATGATGTGGTACTACTGACTTTGTAAGTACGTCATAAGGCTCATCGAATGCGATGATGACATCTGTGCTAAGACTAACCTCAGAAACAGATGGGATGGACGTCCTCCACTCTGGATCACAAGTCAAATGACCGTGCGTCATCCTTTTTACCTTTCTACCCCACACTCAGGGTAAGCTCACCATACGTCACTTGTCACTTGGCCTCCGAATGATCTGCGCAATGTTCTGGTCAGTTACATGTGGCACCAACATCCAATCAACAGATTACGAACAACAGACAACATGCATTAAGATTGATGGATTTGATTTATAGCTACAGTAGACTATGGTTCGTTGATGATAAACTGATATTATAGAATATGCGTGTATGTTATATGTACGAGTATACGAGTATGCGAGAACAGAGCATTGAAAGTCACTTCTTCATCATAATGCTACACCAACCTGATCCTGATCCTTGTCTTCATCGTGATGTTTCGTTAATCCACCTTTACCTTTACCAATTCCAACATAACTTGCGATTTCCTTCCAATCTCCTTTTTCTTCTTCATCTTCCGTTCCAAGTACATATTCCCTTTCTAGCACTCTACCTTTACCTTCACCTTGTCCAATTCCATCTATCGATACGTCCTCATGCTCACCCTTGATAGGTATACTATCTTGAGCCCTTGAACCATACTCATAATATTTTACTCCTTCCACAGTACTCAGTCCTCCACCAGATACCAACCCTGCCTCCTTGGCCATACGTATAGCATCTTCGTCCATTTCTTCCAATCCTGGTAAAGCGGGTTTACGCAATTCGCGATTTTCCTTTGGCCCATTGCGGAAAACGTCTTCGCCTAGTATAGATATTGCTGCTGCATCCCCAATGACCTCGTGCCATTTCTTGGTGGTGGGGTTATATATCCTATGACGGGTGGCTAGGACGATTGGATCGGGATCATGAATCGGTTGAATGAGTGGTCTGCGATACGAACATTGATTAGCATGTAAAATTCTTCTCATTCGTTCTGTCTCAAATTGGAGGAAATGATTCAAGCTCACACATAATGAGTCTTGTGAATACATCTAGTAAGTATCGTCGTGTATTCCGTATGTTCGAGTGGAAATATGGTTTCCTTTTGTAACAAAAAATGATACGAAAATATTTCATTAGTATCATATGGTATCGCACTATGATAAAGGTGATGATGATCTCACATACCTTAACGACAGGTTTCAACTCCCTCGACCTAATATCAATACTATTCTCCTTGTCTAACAGACCCTCCATGCCAATTTTCCTAAACACCTCTATACCTTCTTCAGTCAAATCCTTCTTACTTTCAATCTGATCATTCAATCTACTTATCATGTCATTCCTCTGTTCATTCAGGTCTAGCTCACCGCCATCGGCGATTGAGAGATTATTGAATCGTTCATTGATGATTCCATCGGGATGATTGGAAATTGAATCGACAGCAGATGAAGGTTGAGTGTATTTACCATCTCTTCGATGTTCCTGCAGCTCCATCTCTGATTGATCACCACCTCCACGGCCAGATTGTTCTAAAGTGGAATGATGCAAGCTTGATGTTCTACTTGGTATTTCCACCTGCTCTTTTTGCCCATTCAACAACTCGTTCAGATCCTCTCGTTTATCAGAATGAGGTAAACTCGATACATGTGGATAATTCCCTTTGACCACATCTATTTCACCGCTCTTAGGTGGTCTACTTGACGATCCAACTAATCCAGGTCGTTCTTCTTTCACTTGATGGAGAGGTTGTCGATCGATGGAATCGACATGTGGTAAAGGAGGGAATTTTACTCTATCTCCAACATGCTCGGGTTCGATTGAGGAAGAAGTGGATTTTGAAGGTGGTAAAGGGAAATCTTTCAGGTTTTTATCGTTAGATTGAATAGGTGGTGATCTTACTTCAGGAACAGCAGGTAGAGGTTTATTATTATCGATATCTTCCTGTGGTAGGTAAGTGGTAGAGCCTGATTGATGAGGTTGAGGTAAAGGATTACTCACATTGGATGTCGTGGTAGGTAATTCAGGTCGTTCACTCTCATCTACGAATGGCTTTGAATGTGGATTACGAGGACCGGGTGATTTATCAATGACAACTACATCTTCCTCCGTTCGACTGGTAGGTAAATCTCCTTGTGGTTGAGATTGAGTATGAGGTTTGGTAGGTGTAATTGGTGAACGAGGTTGATCCAATGATGATCTGACTCTAGCACTGGGCTGATCTAAAGATACTCTCGCTCTCGAGGGTGTTTCGAGCGAATGTCGACCAGATGAAGAAGGCTGTTGATCAAGGGAGGAGGTAGAGGATTGCGAGCCTGTTTTACGGTGTCTGAATTTCGAAAGTAAAGAGGGCATCTTGGAAGTATACGATTGAAACTTCTTGGAGGGATTTTCGACTGGAGATTCTTGTTATACCTCGATACACTAGGATATGTTGATATTATTGATCGTTGACAGGTTTGATGATGATTGAAAACTTAGGTCATTCAGCTAAACGCTAAAACTCAAGATTTCCCTCGTGAATCTTGCTAAAGTAGCTGCACTACACCGGACTATGGTGGCAATGGCAATCAAATCTATGAGGCACTCGAATGTCCCTTTAGCTAATCTTTGTCATGCGATGTGCCATAAAGAACGTTCGACGGGCTCTTCAGTCTGATGATGCCATCGCATACCCATGCATCACGTTGAGTATGAAATGCTGTCATGTCAGTAGTGGAGTCTCCACATATCTTGTGGTCAAGCGAAACAAGTGACGTCGGTCGATCAGGACCGAACAACCCTCCAACAGACAAACACCCTATCTGACGTTACGATATCCTTTAGTCTGTGCGCTCTCGATATCTTGTGCCATGAACCAGAAGAAGGAGATGCGTATCCACAGACCTAGAGAGGGGGAAAAGCCCCGAATTTACCTAGCTGCAAATTTCTAGAGAGACAACGGAAGCAAAGAGAGAGAAACCTAAGGCACCAAAATTCGGATAGATGATCGCCGGGATGTGTGATTCAGATTCAATCGTTCTCATTTTACTGGAATCGAGCGATTGAGCTGCCTTTGAGCTCTGGCCTCTGATCTACTAACATACCTTGCCACGATCGAATCAGGATCAGAGTTAAAAAAAGAATTTATCTGTCATCTATCCAAGAGACCCTGCGATACATACCTGGCAGTAAGCGCAATAGTAGAATCAAATGACGTCGTAATCCCTTCGTTCTTGCTTGTGTGCGAAGACATGACTGAGGTACGGGACATGGGACTTATGACTTGAACTTTGTATGTGAATCTCGAGAATGAACGATCTCGACCTTGGTCGGATCAAAGAGAATGGAATGGTATAACGTACATATTTTCTCTTCTCTTCTCGATCTCTAGCTATAGCTTTAAAGCTACGTACGGCAGGAATGGGATTATACCCTGATCGCTCTCTGGACAGTTTACAGGTAGTTGTTAGTGAGATTTTTGGAAAACTTGTAAAGATCGAGAATCACCGTTTCCTCATTGCGCAATCCCAGGATGCAGAATAGCGATTTTACCGTCATACTTTGCAATGGGCTTTAGGTGTAGGCAGTACTCGTATGGTAGCCTCGATGGTGATGATGACATACCATCATCTGCACCACGTTATCCCATTTTTTCATTTGTTTAGCTTAGGTCTCTAGTGACTCTGGAGGTTGAATCAAAGCAAAAGACGTCATAGATCCACCTCTTACTAAAGACATCCAGTAACCGCTCAGAAACGTTTATATACCACCAAACATCATCCAATTGTCCTCGTCATCTATTCTCTTACTCCCATCAACCAAATTAATTAGAACATCACACAAACTCAACCAACCCAACACAAAGAACCAATAATTAGCAGCGACAATGTCAGGTATTACTCAAGGTGTTAAAGAATTCCTTAAAGGATCCCACAAAGCTGATTCGACTGAGGTGGGTCATACCGACCTCTTGTGGTGCCTGCCCTTCGGAACGTTGTTGACGTTGCAGAAATAGGTCTGTTCCGAAGTCGCCCCAGAAGTAGTCCAAGAGCACGTCAAGCCCACCGAACACACTGAGACTGCTGAGGCCGTTGACAGGGAGAGACACGTCCACCACCACCAAGTGAGTTTCTTCTCCGCACAGACCTTGCCATTTGTCCACTGCTGATCATGTGTCGGGACCTCCTTCAGCACCGAATCCAACCAATTGAACACAAACAAACTCTCGACACTCAACATGTTCACACTACTGGCCCAGAGGTCGTAAGGGAACACAAGGAAGATATGTTACCAGAGCACCAAGCCAAATTACACGAACAACGAACTCTTCACAACAACGAGACTCGACATGCCGAGACTGCTCGAACATCCGCTCATGTTGGTCAACATGTCAACGAACATGAACACCACCACATCCACGAGACTGGTAAGTTTTTCTACTTATTCAGCCATCTTCCTGGCCTGGACTATATGTTGGATTTGGTGCTGATTGTTTGACGTTACAGTCCAACCTGTTATCCAAAGAGAGACTGTCCAACCTACCGTTGTCCACCACACCGCCGGTATCCACGAGAAGATCCACGATGCTCCTATCGTCCACGAAGCTACCACCCTCCCTACCATCTCCCACGAACAGTTCCTCAAGCAAAAGACCGATGCTGGACCCATGTCACACGCCGATTCAGGTCATCAACATCAATTTTACGAGGGTGCTCCAAGAGTCGGTGGTCACAAGCAGGAGACCGCCGTATAAGCTTGTCCCAACATTACAATACAGAAGTGTTTATGAAGTTGAATCAAGGATCGGTGTTGACGAATGTTGTTGAAAAAAGTAGAAAAGTTGCAGTAGTAATATAGTAATATTATTTATATATATTTCGTATTTATATACACGATGTAGCATTTAGTTCTTTTCAATGAATGAATATACCTTCATATTGATATAATTCAGGTCGTTATTGAGATTGCAGACACAAGATTACAAATGTGGTATCTCTGGCATCATCACCCCTTTGGGGACCAAAAAATTGCATCTATAACTCTTCGGTTATACCAATCTATTAATGAGATCTATTATTATTATAATGTTATTTTTATAACCCAAACTATGTTCTGATGTGTGCGAATCAACTTTGTATTCTATACTTGGCAAAACCGCCAGGTTGTCATGATCCTGCGGTTCTCCTGCCCATTCCCTGTAAGAGTAGTACATTATTTACTTGATTCCTGTTCCAGTCAACCTATTCGTTACTGGCATTGCACAATTCAGTAAGATCCTCAGGAATAGTATCTTTCAGATACCCTTGGAAATCTTCCCAGGGGACCATATCCATCACACCAAATGGAGTGGAAGATTTCAACGGTTGACCCGAGAACAATACTCTGACAAAGTACTCCTCGGATTTCTTGTATAATTCGAAGACCACTTCGGTACCCATACCTGGCCAGACGGGCTACACATTGCACAAACTATATCAGCAAAGGCGATGCCATAGATCACGGCGGAGCTTTGAGGTGGACGACAAATTTACCTCATCATGTTGGAGTAGACCAAGGACAGGAGCAACCGAACCGTCATGAGCGAAACTACGACAAGTGATCATCATCAATTTCCTCGTCTCGTATATAGGACAGGTAACTCTGGATGTAAGGGCGGTAATAGCAAATTGCACTTACTTATGGAAATACTTAACAGGGTTCGACCCATCCATCTTCCCTTTGAAATGATCCTGCAGCTCCACGAACCACGCACCCATAGTGATCGCACTGTAATAAGTCGAATTCTCGTGCATCCTCCATCTGTAAGCGTACTCGTAGTTCCCCAATCGGTAAATCGTATTCGCATCTTCCTGTTGGACGCAGATCGCTGTATTGTTGGTCGAGCATGGTAGCGGCTTACCATGGCATTGTTTAGCTGATAGGTTATCGTATGGACTAAATTGCACTATAAACATCCACGCCCTTCAAAAGACAGTAGTGAGTAAACGGATATGGGGATTGACTCACTGATCCCAGCTTGTCTTCCATCCTGCGGTATCATCAGGTTCGATACCCGATACGTTATTGAACCTCTCCCTCAAATCCGAAGTCGAATTGAGGTGTTTACCCCATTCATCGGAGAGGTCGGTGATTTGACTGTTGATAGTATCTCTGAGATCGCAAGCTATTCCAAACCTTGTTGTCAGGTATTGATACAGAGAGACAGGTGCATATTGTTGTTCAATCAGATGCTAGACCTTAACTTACGGACACCAGGCTTGAGTGAATCATACGAATCATCTTGGACCAACCTTTTATAATCATATACCTTCAGCAAACAGCGAGATCCAGAAGCTCATTGTTCATTGTGCTCACCCAGTATGTTCTTGGAGATCGGGATATAGACCTCTACCAAATCCGCCCAAAGTTTGAGAAGTGATGACCTGCAGAGTTCAATATGGATCAGCTCCTCTAGAAACTTGACTCGATCCGATGGCGATGGATTCGAGATTCACATTACTGGTAACCCTAAAGGCGTATTTATCTTTCTCGTGCGATTCAGGTAAGAATCCCAATAAATCGCCATAGACGCCTCGAATGTCTTGTCCATGGACCATCGCGTCGTCGATACCTTCGCTGTGGTTCGATAGTAGATATGGCGGTCAGTCTTCCGAGCTGTGAGTATAATAGATGTGGACCCGAACTTACGATGTGATAGAAGGGAATTCACAGGTCGATCCAACGAAACCAGGTCCTACCGTAGCTTCGAACGGGTTTTGTGAACCGGTCTATCATGAGAAAGTCAAATGTATAAGTATGAGCTTGATAAAGTTGCATGCAGTTCGAAGGAAATCACCCACTTGTCTCTGCCAGACTACACCAGAAGTGTTCTCGGGGTTCTCATTCTTCGCATGGTGGTACGGTCCTACAGCCATTACAGTCATTGTTGAGTATCATTCATCCAGGTATGCCACAAAGTGGGTATCAATCATGTTAGTCAGCTTACCCTCTCTTGAACAGTCCCACTGAACAGCTCCATCAGCTTTCATACTACCATATAACATCCTGGTGAAATTCACTTACAGTTATATCCTCCTTGAAAAAGGTATTAGAGGCATAAGGAGTTCTCTGTCTCATCTCACTCTATCAGCCAAAAAACATATCAACGAATAGACGTGAGTTTACCTTATGATGTCTTTGGATGACCTCGACATATTGTAGTTCATATTCTTTATCAGGTACTTGATATTCCCTTTTCCTCACATGGGGCATCTAATGCAACAAGATTAGTAAATGAGTATTTGATATCGATCAGCGTTGCATACGCACCGAACACCCTAGATGATATATGTATGTATACATTCAGTACAGGACACACTGTCAGGGATGTAGGATGGAACTAACAATTATAACTACCATATTCTTCATTGGGCGTCTTAGAAGACCAATAATTCCCAGGTGCACCAGTCCCATTCAGTACTTGCTCTAAATCCGTATTGGCCGTTTTACCTATATTCAAACAGATTCAACCGAGGCATATCACGGCACCTATCGCGTAAAGTCAAACCCTTGTATTCGACTTACTAGGTGGATAATGGGTCAAAGCGTTCACTTTGCCGAGTGAAGCTAGGAGTGCACTGAAGAGGATGATACTGATCTTATCGAACATTTTATCTTATCTGATCGACCAAATGAACATAAATGCTGATGCTTATTAAATCTCTCACCTTTACAGGGAGTATGGGATTGACATGTCTCAAGTGATGGTGATGGCATTCTTTAAATACCTTTCAATCAACTCGGAATCGCATTGACCGTAACACTCTGTTCGTCGGACCACTCAGCCCTACTTCGAGGCTCTTTCGGGAACATGCCTCCCTACCCTCTTTTTCAGTGTACTTCCGAAAGAGATTACTTGGCGAGCAAAGTCTGTAAGCTGCACGTGCAAGTCATTTCAAAGATGATTTTAATTCCATTTGTTGATATTTTCGCTATTGGTGTTACTGATCGAGATGACTGTACGAGTAAGTATCTTCTTGAGCAAGCTCTAATCGGATATGGCCGTACACGTGCGTCCAAACAACCCGTCTAATGGTTGTTTATCATTGCATAGAGAAGAACGTGATGCTGTTCGCCGAGGGATCAGATGTCCAAAGTCCGATGCCCTTTATCCGACAAGGTTAGTGAGTAATTGTCTAGGCAAGTTGACAGCTCAGAGACCAGACGTGAAATGATCAAGTTCGAAGACCGCACAGAAGCAGGGAATCAGAGTAGTCATGCCGACACATCTAGGTTCAGAGTGATCACGTTTATACGAGTGATTTGTTCCTCGACTGAAACGAAAGTCTCATGGCCAATCGTCGTCTCTTTCAGATACCCTAAATTTACCTGAAAAGGCATCGCTAACAAGGTTGGATAGCAGTCAGTCAGAATTGGTTTTTACGATGTGTGTGACAAATTCCTGGTTCCAATCAACTTTTACTTACTACTGCACGAACGTACGAGATGATCCTGAATTAATAATGTACATTTACACACCTATCGCGCGAAGATCAAGTCCATAAATTCATAAAACAGTACCCCATCACCATATAATCGGAGAAAAAAAAACAATAACAGAAAGAATTGATGTATATACAAATATCAAAAGATCAAACACGTTATTTCACAAACAAGAAAGTAATAAGCGAGACAGAATGGCAGGGAGAGAACTAACAACAACCACCTTTCTTGGCCTGTTGACCTTCACCGAGATTAACGTTATTGTTACTACCATTATCATTGTTATTTCCTGACCGTCTACTACCTGATGTGTTGGTGGTGGATTTAGGTACGATAGTGTCGAATGGAATTGTTTTGGCTAATCGGCAAGAACGAAAACCCAATCAATCAGCATTGTCCGATCCGTATGTAATTTAAATATAGGTATATAAGTGGACAGGACAACTTACCAATCTCAGTAAATATCTCTCCTACATTATGTCCAGTCTTAGCTGAAGCTTCAAAGAACAACAGTCCACTTTCCTTGGCGTACGCTTCTGCCTCAGCGGTAGATACTTGTCGAGCATCATCACTTTCGGTCTCATTTGGTGTAGGTGTAGCAGAGGGTTCTTCCGAAGATCCTTCTTCCTCTTCCTCTTCTTCTTCGGCCGGTGCTTCCGAGGAAGCAGGTGGGGCTGGTGATGTTGAAGATTCAGAGACGAGATCGAGCTAATGGTCTCACACGAGTCAACTATCAAGGTCGCGGCGTCTGAGTGGACGGAATTGCACACCTTGTTTCCCACCAATGCAATCACGATATTCGCATTTGCTTGTCGTTGAAGTTCTTTCACCCATGCCTTGGCCTTTTCGAGTGATGCCTAGGGAACAAACCGGAAAAAGTCAATATATGCCAACATACACATCCATCGGTCATGTTACCATCTATCGGAATGAAGGGTTTGCACTCACAGCTTTCGTGATATCATATACTACTACGGCAGCTTGAGCGTTCCTGTAATACATAGGGGCAAGGGAATGGAATCGTTCTGATGGTGAATCACATCCAGTCAGCTCCGTGCCATAGTTTTATTCCACTCCTTTGAGCTGACCTTGTCCTGCAGTATCCCTATTATACAGTCATGACATATCACAGATTAGCCATATATCGTACGACAGGGTGCATGCGGGAGGTAATGGACTCACCAGATCTCGAATTTAACAATCCTATTTTCCAGTCTACATTCTACAGCGATGGTAAATCATCGACAGTCAGCATCTAAGATATGCTAAAGATGACCTCCAGACATTGTGATATCCACATGGGATCTATCATAAAGTCGCATTCGTGTAAGGTCTGACTCACTTTGCGTCAAAAAGGCAGCTCCGATGGTAGGTGAAGTATTTTCGTTGAAATCACCTTGACAGAACCTAAGTACCAAAGAGGATTTACCCACTGCGGCTTCACCTGTAACACATATGGATGGTTGAGATTGTTGATAATGATGATGACGGCATGACGAAGGGTGGCGAGCGTATAGGGGATACAGATAGTACAGATAATTGATAAGCACCTATGATTTCAGCAAGATATGACTTCACATATATGATGATATCGTTCAAGTTGTGTGATAGAGCTTTTTTTTCCATGAACAAGAACAAGGTCGTATCCCCTCCCATCCCGATCCATTCCTTTCATAATCAAATCCATAAGTGAAAGCGGGTTATAACTCACCTAGAAGTACGAGTTTGACCTGGACCGCTTTCACTGGAGTTTCTTCTGCCATCTTTATTCCTTATTTTTCTCTTTTCTATAATATTTGAACTGAGGTTGATCTTGGTTTATTAGGGTTATGGTGAATGACCGTGAGAACTTGGACTTGGAAGCGCGGGGTGGTTGAATGAGGCTGTGTTGAATGTGAACTGAATGGTCAAGTACAGTATGTTCCTCCTCGATCGTCAATTGATGTTGGACCTGGGTGGATCTGGATATGGTTGATGGTCACAGTAGTATTGAGTAGGATACGTATGTATGTATGCAAGTGAATGGTCAGTTAGTGAATGGTTCATTCCCAGTCGCAGGTGGCCAAAGAGGAGACAAGGCAGGGAGGGGGGAGACCGCAGTTGTAATCGGAGCCACGTGTTATATGAGTGACCCACATACTCGTATGTAAGAGTACCACCGCTCCAGATCACACGAGCATCTGATACCGACTTTGTTCAATCACGGATGCTATCTATCTCGCATTGCTTATTGCTGTCACGAAATCATCGACATGCTCATGCTCCAGATTTACGCAATAGAAATGCACATAATGGAATGCTTGATTGAGTCATATTTATTTTCCAAATAATCAAAAATGTAAGACTATTTTGAGGGGAGGGGAGAAGAGAAAAGGTGTGTACGTGAATAATGGGGTTTTTTTTTTGAATTCATTTTATTCCTATTGAATCGAAAGAGATTGAAAAAAGCTATCATTTCTTGTCCACCAAAGAAAGAAAGGATGAAAAGGGGAACAGTAATAATGATAACATCAATTCTTCAGTCCCATCCCGCTCATCCATCCTTCCAGAAAGTTTGCAAAAGACAATATCTCTCCCAAATCCATTCGATTCATGCTCCTATTATCGGTAATAGGTTAAGTAACCGCTTAAGCACCAAGAGCGGGGAAAGCGTTGGTGTCATTGGCATTGATACCAGCGGGAGCTCGTCCACCTCGAGCACCACCTCTGGGACCTTGTCCTCTGGAAGCACCACCACGTTGTCCACCTCGTGAAGCACCACCTCGTCCACCACCTCGTCTTTGGTTGTTGTCGTTATCCCTTCGAGGGGGTCGGTTGGGTTGAGCGAAAGTTCCGTCAACTTCGATGTATACCTTCTCCTTCTTGGGAGCTTTGGCCTTGGATTCGGTGTTCTTGGCCTATTTAACAAACAAACAATTATAACAATCAGCTCCCAAGCCAGTTGATTGAGACTGAGGGTATCTTGAATGTATTGGTTTGGTTGACTCACCTTTCCGCTGAAGAATTCCTCAACACCTGATCTGACGAAAGCGGTACCTTCGAGATCACCGGTGACGGTTCTGGCCTCTTTCTTCTCGAGACCTGGGATGGAGAGAGCTTGTTGAGCTCGCTCAGCAAGGAAATCATCGTATGATTTGGTGACTTCCTCAGGTTCCTCTGGTTCAGCTTCGGCGGGAGCAGCGACTTCCTCAGTGGCCTCGGGAGCAGGGGTTTGAGGTTGGTTCTCCTCAACTTGGGCGTCCTTCTCGCCTTCAACTTCATCTATGTGGTAAAAAAAACCAAGGTGAGTACGACTGGATCAAATAGTGAGTTGAGGCACAAATGGTATCGAAATAATACTATCTAGTAAAGGTGAGATGATGATGTATAAAGCGGATTTGAAACTCACCTTTCAACTCAGCTTCACCAGTGTTAGCACCCCATCCATGGTCAACCTTCTTTTGCGAGTCGGTACCACCGTTTTGGTTTCTTCTCTCGAATTGTCTTCGCTCACCGGCTTGAGCGGGTACCTTGGCACCTCGGTAGTGTCCTGAACCGTATGAAGAGTGTCCACCTGAGGTTACGTTTCGGGAAGAGTTACCACCTCCTCGGGCAGGTCGGTTTCCTCTAGGTCCCTTGGTGTGGGCATCTCGGATGGTTCCTTGGTTACCTTTTCTTGATGGGGCTGAGGGGTGAGCAGACAGATGGACGTCAGCGAGGGTGATCAATGTAAAACAGTAAAGAGAATATACGGCAGTGTAGATATTGATTGTCGCACACCAGACTTATGAAAGTGGTGGTATAGTGAAGGGAATGAGCATTGAAACACTCACCAACTCTCTCTCCATCGAATCCACCGGCAGTCTCAGTACCTTCCGCATTACCTTCCGATGAGACGGGACCGGTATTTCGAGGTTCACCTTGGTAGGTGTTTCGGGGTCCACCTCGAGAAGGGTAAGAACCTCTTCCTCTAGCACCTTGACCTTGTCCACCTCTTGGTTGAGATCCTGGGACAGTTCGTTGAGGGGCAGCGGGGGTTGCGTCCTTCTTGGCTGGGGCAGGGGTGGCCTTGGCGGGTGCTGGAGAGGTTGATTCTCCGTCGTCTGATATAACCATGAAAAAAAAAGTTAGCTTATTGAGATCCTACAGGGACACTGTCTACCGGTTTATGAAAGTAAAAAAGAGAAGAAAACCTACCACCAAGAAGGTCGAAGATGTTCTTCGACACGACTGACATTTTGATTAATGAATAAACTCCTGATGCGCCTTTTGGCGTTTTTCAATGATCGGAGTCTGTGTGGGTGAGATCCAGGATATTGTTTGGATGAAAGACGATGAGGTGGACAATTAGATGGGGACAGATTATCGTATGGTGATATAGCAAGAGATGAATTTATATGAACATATCGTCAGCTCCATGTTCTATCTTCTCTACCATTTTAACTATTCTCGCACTATCCCTACACCGTACATCTTATATACATCACTCCTACCCATCCCGTTCGCCCGTCCGTCTTTCCTCATACCATCTTCTCTAAGAGTTGTTGTTTATTTTTCCCCCGTTCTCCTACGATGTCTAGTGTCCTTTGCTACACATCCCCTCTCTCTGAATTTCTTTCTTGTCCTTTTTCCCTTCCCTTGACGTTTCTGCACCTATTGCTCCCCCATCTCCTTTTCTTATCCATGTGCTACGTGCTGAGAACGATGACTCACCTTATATGTATAGTAAAGTAATCGACAAGTCGAGGTATATAACCTTGAACGTCACTTGTATACTTTGATTTTGGATTTGGTAGAGAGTGGGTGGGGTATGGCAGCTGCAAGCGTACAGAGTCCGAGTCAGAGTGACAGTCAGTACCAGTACCAGTACCAGTCAATGCACTCATTGCACTCACTCTGCTGCCCAAGACGTCAGGGCTTCCTGCGTCTGCTCTGTACGAAAAAATCACCATTGACCGGAGAGGGAAGAAAATAATTTCGTACCCAAATTATGAGAGGTTGTAACGCCGAGCAATCGGAGTTTGGGAATGGATCCATGTGGCACCTACATTCACTCTCGATCATGATCCATGACTAAGATTAGATAGTCACGAAGGGATCTTCGAGAGCATGAACCACATGATATAGCTATAGATAGCATACTGTCCAGAAAGTGTGCAAGCGAGACATGTTATCAATAAGAATGGTCATCGAAAATATGCATGAGAAAAACTGAAATCAAAACCTGCTTCTTCCTTCTTCTACCTTAACTAACCCCTCCCAGAACCTATTCTATAAAACGTGAAATGAAGCCCCTATTTATAGATATGAGAGAAATCCCGAAAATCTATGGTAATTTTGAGTAGATTAATAAGCCCTCTCTTCACCTACAAACTCCCTCCAAGATTTCACCTCGGGTGGATTCGTACCTTCCACATAAGGTAATGGCGATTGGTGGAATTTCTTTTGTAAAGTCTCGGTGAGCAATACAGCGAGTTTGGCATTATTAATGAGCTATACAAGATTGCCAAGGTAAATGGTCAGCTTGGTATACTCTCAATGAAAGATTCAAGAAAGATGTCCTTCAATAAATTGATGACTCACTGGAATACCGAAATCCACTGCAGCTCTTCTAGCAGCATATTCAGCTTCACTCGTCGAAGCAGCTCGCGATCGGGCAATATCAATAACGGTCGAGATTTCATTCTCTTCCAATACCTCCCTCAACTTTCGCTTATCTTTCACTGGGACGTAGATCTTCTTGATTGCCAAATTGGGTTGTTCGTTTATGAACGATTCGACTTTCGAGTCGTAAGTGTATAATTTGAAGCCGAGCGATAACAAGTTGGAAGCGATGGTTGGCATTTCAGATCGAGAAATATCTCCTCCTAGGAGTATACCAGAGTTCTTCTTTGGTAATTTGAATCCATTAACGGAGAGTAATGCCTGTACACAGACATCAAAACCATGCCATCCGTTAGCCAGTAATTGGGTTGTTGATAGAATCATAGTGGAGGCAAACTTACAGCCCAGTAAGCTTCATGAACGTCCTTACCGAACGAAGCGACTTCACCAGTAGAAGCCATCTCGACACCTAAGAATGGGTCCGCACCAGGTAATCGAGTCCATGAGAATTGAGGTACCTTGATAGCAACGTAATCTCGTTGTTCTTTCATCAAATCAACAGGAGCAGGAACGTTTTCTCCCCTATGTCACATCGTAGACTCGTCAGCACTTTATCTTCACCTGACATTGCTAAATGTGATAGCGGGAGCATAACTCACATGATAGCGGCAGCAGCAACATCAATGAAATTCTTACCCAGAACTTTCGATACGAATGGGAAAGATCTAGACGCTCGGAGATTACATTCGATAACTTTCAATTCAGCCGGTTGACCATTCTCTTCTGGTTTCCTGATGATTTGCATGTTGAATGGGCCGGAAATCTGGAACGCCTTGGCCACCTTCTGAGCAATCTCCTTGAACCTGTCCAAATCGGTCGAGGGGAGTGAGAAAGGTGGTAAGACCAATGTAGCATCTCCAGAGTGAACACCGGCATTCTCAACGTGTTCTGATACAGCGTGGACCAACAATTCTCCATTGTGGGCTACAGCATCCACATCGATTTCCTGAGCATTATCGATGAATTGAGAAATAACGACGGGGTGTAAAGGTGATACGTCGGTAGCGGCAGTGAGGTTCTTATCGAGCGAAGCTTCATCCCAAACTACGTTCATGGCTGCTCCGGAAAGAACGTATGAAGGTCGGATGAGAACAGGGTATCCGACCTTGGCGGCAAAGGCTTTAGCAGACTCCAAAGAAGTAGCTTCGGTCCACGCTGGTTGATCAACTCCGACTGAATCCAAGATGGAAGAGAACTTGTGTCGATCTTCGGCATTATCGATCTGTTCAGGGTCGGTACCAAGAACGTTCACACCGGAGTTCTTAAGTCGAAGAGCGATGTTTTGAGGCAATTGACCTATTTACATGCAATGTGATCGCGTCAATAAACCCTTTCAATATGTCTACTTGAACAGACGGTACTCACCTCCGACACTGACAACAACACCTTCAGCCTGTTCCATCTCGTAGATATCCATAACTCTCTCAAACCCAAGTTCTTCAAAGTATAATCTGTCGGCCTCGTCGAAATCGGTCGATACAGTCTCGGGATTATAATTGATCATGATGGTCTTTTTACCCAAATCCCTGATAGCCCTGGAACAGGTGACAGCACACCAATCGAATTCTACCGAAGATCCGATTCGGTATACACCCGAACCGAGAACCATCGTACCATTTTCGTTGAAATCGACATCATGTGTAGAAGCGTTGTAGGTGGTATAAAGGTAATTGGTGTATGCTGGGAATTCAGCAGCAAGAGTATCAATTCGTTTAACCCATGGTGTAACTCCGTATGATTTCCTCTTTTCTCTAACTTGATTTTCCTTTACACCACTTAATTGAGAGATGTGCAAATCGGAGAATCCAGTTTTCTTAGCAGTAAGGATCAAATCCTTATCGATCTTTTCGAATGGTGTAGATTGAAGTTGTTTATACACAACGACGATGTTCTCCAACTTGTACAAGAACCATTTATCGATCTTGGTGATATCATGTAATTGATCGACAGTATAGTTCAAGTTCAACATCGAGTGAGCAATGGCGAATAATCTTCTATCGTTGTTGTTGGCCAAAGCAGTTTGCATATCTTCAGGTTTCCAATAAGCGTCGAATCCAGTAAAGTTGGGATCGACTTGTCGAATGGCTTTCTGTAAAGATTCTTCAAAGGTTCTACCGATAGCCATAACTTCACCAACGGATTTCATGGCTGATCCGACGTTTCGCTCAACGTGTTGGAATTTGGCCAAATCCCATTTAGGGATCTTGGTGACGATGTAATCGAGAGAAGGTTCGAAACATGCAGTTGTGGATTTGGTAACGGCATTAGGAAGTTCTGGGAGAGTGTGACCTAAAGCAATCTTGGCGGCGGTATAGGCAAGGGGATATCCAGTAGCTTTGGATGCAAGGGCACTAAACATAGTTGTAAGCTACACTAGCTTGATTGAGTTTATGGGAAGAGAATTCACCTAGATCGACTGAGACGAGCGTTCATCTCGATAACTCGGTAATCTCGGCTTTCGGGGTCAAGCGCATATTGTACCTAAGTAGAAAATCAGTTTATGTATAAAGCCCTGGTTGCCTATGGATACTCACATTACATTCACCAACCACACCGACATGTCTGACGATCTTGATAGCGGCACTTCGGAGCATGTGGTATTCGTCATCTGTGAGGGTCTGAGATGGGGCGACGACGATAGAGTCACCGGTGTGTGTACCAAGAGGGTCAAAGTTCTCCATGTTACAGCAGATGATGGTGTTCTGGTATTCGCTCCATCAGCACTGAGCTGACTGCTTCAAGATACGGCAGTACTCACATCGGCAGCATCCCTAACTACCTCATACTCAACTTCCTTCCAACCCTTGAGTGATTTCTCAATCAACACCTGAGGAGAGAGGGAGAGTGATTTAGCGGCAAGGTTTCGGAGTTCCTCTTCGTCGTGAGCGAAACCTGAACCGAGACCACCAAGGGAGAAAGCAGATCGAAGAATGATGGGGTAACCGATTTCCTTGGCTGCGTCGAGGGCATCTTGGATGGTTGATACGGCGGTAGATTGGGCAGCGGGAATATCGATTTCTATCAGAGGCATAATATGGGCAGGTGTAAGCTTCACTGGTTCCCTACTCATGATCGCAACATAGCTCAAGGTGATGAGGATATCGTCCGCTCACCATTCAAAGCTTGTACAAACAAATCTCTATCTTCCGAAACTTCCAATGTCCTGATCGGTGTACCTAAGACTTTAACACCCAATCTCTCAAGTACACCCATTTTGTCCAATTGGATACCGACGTTCAAAGCTGATTGACCACCGAAAGTCAACAAGATACCATCCGGTCGTGCCTTTTCCAAAACGTAGGCAACGTAATCTGCTGTGACGGGTAAGAAGTAGATCTCGTTGGCCAAGTGATGAGAAGTTTGGATAGTAGCGATGTTAGGGTTAATGAGGATGGTGGAGATGTTGGATTCTCGAAGAGCTTTGATAGCTTGTGAACCTATTAGACCACACCCGACTCAACGTCAGTATAAACCATTGAAATATACTGTGAGGTTGGACCTCTTGACTGACCTGAATAATCGAATTCTCCCGCTTGACCGATACTCAAACCACCACTTCCTACTACCAATACCTTCTTCACGTCTGGTTTCTCCAACTTGGGCAAGACCTTGGCTGATATTCGTCTGGCCAACTCTGAAGGGGAGTTGAGGGTTGGTTCACCATCTACCTGACCGTATGAGCCTACCGCAGGAGCAGCGACGGCATAAGATCTGGTTTGGGTGGGTGCTACTCGTCTAGCAGCGAGGGAAGGGATGGTCCGGAGCGGACGAGCAGCCAGAGAAGATCTACAGAGGGGAACGGATCGTAGCATTCTCAGAGGCTTTGATTCAGTGAGGCAGAGAAGGAAAGGAAAGTCGCGAGAAGGAAGAGCCGGTAAGGTGAGATTACTCTTGGACTCTTTTCAGTGAGGTCGAGCAGGTAGGTAGTCCCGATACCCCTTTTCCGATAGAGATGCTTGTCTTTGTCGATATGTATATAGTAACGGAAGAGATGATAGTATTTTTTCAGTCGAAATATTTTGGTACTACTTACTACTGCAGGTTTGTTATCTCTCTCTCTCTCTCAACCGAGTCATGGCACGAAAAAAACATCCTCTGCCACGTGGTATAAATTAAAAAATCCAATTAGATATAATTCCCAAGTTTTCCTTATCGGCCGCTTGGGAGGGAGTGATCGGGGGTGTTATAAGGGGGGTCACGGAGTGTGAGTGGATGTCCGTTGCGGTGCATCAACACCACTATATACTGAATGCGGGGTAATGACAGTGACAGTGACAACAACAGCAGCATCGACAACAGCGACGGTGTCCGACGGCATCCAGTATCACATCGCATTCTGATCATATGATGACTGAGATTACACTCTCATATTGTCATCTTCCATCTACACAGTCTATCTCATAACGGTGATTCCCCAGTGGATAAACGGAAGGATCGCTGAAACCTGACGCAAGTGGAATCACCATCACTCACTCACTCACTCTCGGCAACCATCATCAACCATCAACGCATATCTCTTAATACTCCGGCATACTTCTCCGCTATCATACATGCGATTTTAGGAAACTATCTGATTCGCAAGACAAAGTCGGTCGACCGCCACATATCATATCACTCTTTATCCAGACACTCTCCTTATTGACAGTCAATCAGAAATCAACATGTCGCAACTGCCCTCCACACCTTCCTACTCAGCCTCACGAGCTCCTCCGTCGCCTACCACACCCAGCAGGAGACATGGCCTTGTATCACCCCCTGTACCACCAGGTGCTTCAATGCCTCATACATCCCAGATTGACCATGCAGAGGAATACAGCAAATATGGATCTTTGACACCTGGCTTACCCCGTCTGCCAAGCGGTGGTCTGAGTGAATTTGGATATACCGATCAACCTCGTTCTGTAACCCCCTCAAATTCTAACTCCGGATCAATGGGGAGAAGACCTTTGCCCGTCCAGCCGCCCGTCCCAGCATTGCCTCCTAATCCCTACCCAAGCTACCGGACCCCTCCGTCGGCATCGGGCTCAGTAGGTCGAAGAGCTCTTCCCACACCCCCTTCCCAGCAGGGATCCAGCTCTTCTCCCTTACCTCCTCCAAGGCCAGGTGGTGCAAGAGCTCTGCCATCCGTTCCTGGTAGCGGACCGAATTCACAGAGGAATAGAACTGTATCTTCACCTTCCTTTGCTGCCGAAGCTGAACGTACCCCTCCGCCTCCACCACCCAGACCTACTCAACCGTACTCTTCCACCTCATACGTATCTTCTCCACCTCTTCCACCACCGCCTCGTCAAGCCACTCAATCCACTCCGCCCATATCTCGCCATCAGTCAAGTACAGGTAAAGTGAACACCACTCCAGAGGATAGATATAAATCGTCATCATCTGGTCATCGTGATCAATTCACCTCTTCGCCTGGTCCATCTCGGTCATCCTCACAATCTCACTCAACAGTTAATTCTTCATCGAACTACACTTCATTCGCTAGTGTGTCCAGGAACCCGTCTCAGTCCACTCAAGCGTCCAGTATAGATACTCGTCCGACTAGCTCATACAGCGGTGAAGATTCTTGGTTACCGATCCTTGAAAGGTTTGGAGATCTAAGCACGGTAGATGAACATGGTGGATCTGGGAGAGGTTCAATAGATGGATTAGCACCTCCTCCAGTGTTAGTGGAAGGGTCGAGTGGACGAGGGACGCCAACTCAGAATGACTGGTTTGGTGGACCTCCTAGTTTACCCTATCTCGAGGAAGGGAAGGGTAATAGGAATAGAGCAGCCAGCGGAGCTACGATCGGACCAGGAGGTGAAGCTTTTCCAACAACACCCAAAGGAGATGATAAGAGATTTGAAAGACAGGGTGGAATACTTGGAGGAGGATCTGTTCAACAAAATCGCGTGGGAAGTAGTTCAGCTGCGCCGGCAGATGAAGAAGGGACGTGGAGTAGTAATGATACTGTACCGGCTGGTGATGGGATACATCGAGAAGGGTCAACGAGGAGCGAAACGACAGATTATAGTATAACAGCCAATGATGCCGATGCTCAATCTATATCTGCTTTGGGGTCTACATCAACCAATAATGATACACCCCAAAGACAATCTTCTGTACATTCATCGCTTCACCCCGCATCGATATCTTCCAGAAACACCCGAAGATCGTTTGAACTATCTCCCTCATGGCAGGAACAGACTCAACAGCCTGCTAATTGGGTTGAAAGGAAATTACAGATTCATCAGAGTCACCGAGGCCCATTTGACGAGGATGGAGGACCGAGTGATCTGTATGATGAGGAAGATGAGGAAGGATGGGACGAAGAGGAAGAAGAAGAGATGGATGTCAATGAAATTAGGTTCTTCCAACCTGCTTTTATCAGTGAGATGGCTTTGCAATTGAGAGATAAGGTAGAAAGAGGTAGACATATCAAAGCTGGTATTGCTTGGGTGGGAAGTTTTACGGGGAAGGATATAGTGGTAAGCACCATTCTTGGGCGATACATTTTGCTGGGCTGATAAGGATGCATAGACAACGATACAAAATCTCCTTCCTGCTCATACCCGCGCATCACCAACCGATCGAAGATTCGCTCATGCCACTGCCCTATCTCTTCAAAATCAACTATGGTTTGTAGAAGTAGATTGGGATATCAAACCTTTACGCGATTCCTCTGACGACGTATTCAGGTTCATGGGCGAGATGGAAGGTATGGGATCAGGTGGAGATGCCCTGACGACCGAATTGCCCAAGGGATTGATGTCAATGGCGACTCGATGTTATTCACCGAGCTGTACAGGTGATAATCGTTGTTATGCCCCTAGATGTCCATACAAGACCAATCCGAATACTTTCCTGGAGAAAATTGATACTACAGCTTTACCTACTCCTTCGTCAAGTATAAATGGTGGACGACATGGTGTTCTTGGAGATTGGAGGGAAGATGTCGATCCGATCTTATTACATGATTTGTCTTCTGAACAAATTGCTCGACAATCTATCATCCGTCAAGCGTACCAATCTGAAATAGCCTATGAGACGGATCTGAATGCGATGGAAACGTTATTCATAGAAGGTATAAGGGATTCCAACCCGTCAATCATCAAAGATGAATACAGGAGAGAACAATTCATACATGAAGTATTCAATAACGCGATGGAACTCAGAGAAGCCTGTAGGAGGTTGATTGAAGAGTTTACAATCAGGATGAGGGAACAACCGATCATTTTCTTCGTGGGCGATCTGTTCTTACAGGCAGCAACGGAATTTAGGAATATATATCCTGAATATACAGGCAAGTTACCCCAGGCTGAATTGGCTCTAACAAAGGAGATGGATGAGAATCCGGATTTCAGACTATTCGTTGAGGTGAGTTCAGTTGAATTTGCAATCCAGTTTGATTATAGTTCATTTCGAAGTATCACTCTGGGGCAGCACAGGGACATTTACTGATTCTCTATTTGTATTTGTGTTGTTGTGTCAGCGAATTGTACGCGAGAATGATCGTAGGAGAGATATAAAATACCTTATCACTCGACCTTCAACTCAATTACAAAGATATCCAGCTGTTATAGAAGGTATCCTCAATGCTACGGGACAAGATGATCCGGATAGAGAATTCTTGTATCAGGCTTTGCAGTCGATTCAAAATTTATCTAGTCTATCGCAGTTGAAGTTGTTCCACGCCAGTAAAGGCAGAGGACCGGCAGGTAAATTACAATGGTTCGACCTGGTTCCGGAAGAACAAAGAGCGGGTATTGAGAAGAAAGAGCAAAAGAGACAGATGTGAGTGGACTAGATCTGGATTTATCCTGTGAATGTGAAAGGGAACTGATATCCGTTGTTAGGCAAATTTGGGAGCTCATACAGGGTGAAATGGAATATGTAGCGGATCTGGAAACTATTGAAACTGTAAGCTTCCGTCTTCACGATACCTGTGAACGATATTTGGTCATGGTCAAATGTCTGATACTGCTTTCTTAGCTATTCGTCAATGGACTTCGACTGGCGGACCCAGCGGTTATAGATCGCAATCGACTGGACGTATTCCTCGACGAAGCTTTCCACAACTATCGATCACTTTTGGAAGTCCACTCAAAGTTACTGGAAAACTTGCAATTTAGACAATTAGAACAACATCCTCATTTCGGGATGATCTCGGATCTGATCTTCGACGCTGCGCTGAACTGGCAGGAGGCATATATGGAATATGTCACTCATTATCCGATTGCGAAGGCGAAGGTACAGGAGGAAGAGGCGAGAAATCCGAAATTTGCCTCGTTTTTACATGTAAGTCAAATCCTCGTATCATATCTGTTTTTCAGTACTTCATTGGGAAGATAGGAATATACGTCAGCGCGAAGGTGAGCGCACCTGCTGATATGCTGCTGCTGCTTCCAGACCTGCCTGAAAGATCCTTCAGCAAACAGACAAGATGTATACCATTTTATCAATCGACCCATACCGCGATTACTTCGATACAACTTGCTCTTGGCGGATATACTGAAATCCCTAAAAGAGGTTGGACCACCCGATCATCCTGATATAGAACAGATACCGCAGGTGATGGAGGTGATCACCGATCTAGGTAAAGCCACTCAGAAAGGTGTAGCGGTAAATGAAAGTAAAGTGGAATTGTGGGGATTCCAACATACCCTTGATGGAAGTAGATTTTGGCCTAGGATGGTGAGTCCCACTGAATCATCTGTGTCGGATCCGTAACCGATTGCTGATTATGGTCTCTGTCGCTCTCAGGTCAAAGATCTGGATTTGGCTAACCCTATGCGAGAACTCATACACAAGGGAAGAGTGTTCAGACAACCTGAAGGTTCTATTGGTGGTAGTTGGACCGAGCTTATTGTACTGCTATTCGATCATTATCGTAAGTACCACCAGTCGCCACTGTCATCACTCCTCCTGATATAAGCTCACGCCTTTCGTGAATCAGTCGTACTTACTAAACCGGAAAGAGCATCGAGGTCATCCAGGAAAGATCATCATCGACAAGTACGGTACATCATCAACCGAAGGGTGAGCTGTTTATCTTCGTCCCTCCAGTCAACTGAGCTGATCATTTGTGCTACAGCCAATCCCACTTGAATTGTTGTCTCTTGGTAATTTCTCTGATGCACCCAGGCAGAGAAATACTGGTCGACTATTCGGTGTAGGTGGTGGTAATTCCGATGCCAACACTGAAGATGCAGTCACCACCTCGAATGATAGGGATAATAGAACGGTATACCCTTTCAGTATCTCTTTCATCGGTCAGGGACAACTAGGTGGTTCCTACACCCTTTGGGCGGATTCACTTGCAGCTAGAGATGAGTGGAAGGAGAAATTACAACATGCTAAAGTACTGAGAATGGAAGTCAATGATGCTGGCAAGGTGAGCACCCCTTCTCTCATCCATGATATCACAAGTCGAGTCAGAAAGACTGATGGATCATTACGTTGGCATCAGGTGTTCGAGATGATACCCTTGAGTACAAACACGTTCTACATGGCACCCAACTACGCAGTACCGAAGGATAAGGAAGATAAGTATACAGGCAGAGTCACTTGCAGTTGTCCATTCAGTGAGTATCCTCCTTATGCCATGGATATGTGAGTACGGATCGATCGATGCTAATCTTCGTTGTAGCTACGTCTGATCAACGTAAATTGGTGGCTATCGGATGTCAAGATGGAGTATGGATTGGAGTTCGAGGTGATGCACCTTCGCTCAGGAAGGTTCTGCATATTAAAGCTGTGACGAATGTCGCTGTTTTGGAGGAGTTTGGGATGTTCCTTGTCTTATCTGAAAAAGTAAGCCCAAGGTGATAAGGTGAGATATAACAACACGAAGCTGACCTATCCACCTGCAGGTTCTCTTTGCGTACCATCTGGAGGCTCTCGTACCGACCGGCAATCACCGAAATCAATTCAAGACTGCACCCGAGAGAATCACGATGCCCAGAGAAGAGATTACTTACTTCACTGTAGGTAAATTGGATGGCAGGACTTTGGTAATAACGATGAAGAGGGAAACTGTAAGTCACAGGTCTTTATCATCTTTGAAATATTGTAGCTGATACGATACGATGCGACACCCGTTGCGAAATTAGACCAATTCATTATTCAAGATCCTCGAACCTGTGTTAAATCGATCAGCGGACGATCCAAGACAACGAAGACCATTCGGGTTCCTGGGTAAAGGTTCAGATTGGTTCAGACCTTATAAGTCTTTCTACCTCCCTGCCGAAGTGTTCGGTCTACATTTCTTAAAGCAGAAATTGGTCATTGTGTGTTCTAAAGGTTTTGAAATTATGGATCTTGTCGAGTTAGTAACTCTTCCCATCTCCAATCATTGATGTTCGTGAGACTGACGTAGGTGTTCGTTATCAGTTTGAAAGGAGGTAGTATACCGATGTTCGATCCTGCCAAAACGAGGGAGAAACCTTCTTTAGGCGATCTAGAAAAAAAGTGTTTGGCGGCGAAACCTATGGGAATGTTCAGATCAACGGAAACCGAATTTTTACTTTGTTACGATTGTGAGTGAAAACGAAGCAACCTGATGAACTTGTTCTTGCATGTATGACAGCTGATTCCGTTGGTTTTGAACGTTTAGCATTTGGTATCTACGTTGATCGGTAAGTGTTAATGACACGTTTCAATGGTGAGATAGCTTCGACTGATCTCACTGCCTTTTGTTCAGACACGGTGAACCCAATCGAGATTGCAGAGCCATCGAGTGGGAGGGAAGGCCTGATAGTATCGCCTTCCATCCGCCCTATCTCTTATTGATCTCAGCGCCCTTCATCGAAATTAGACATATAGATACAGCGAAATTGCTTCAGATCTATACGGGAAGTGACTTGAGATTGACTTGGGAGTGAGTAGCTGCTTATTCATGAATTATGGTCATGAATGGCGCTGATCACTGCGCTGTATAGTGGATCTGGAGGTCATAAACATCAACCTATCGATAATCCTGGCAAGAAGTAAGTTCGGCATAGTCTCTCAGCCTGAAGAAGCTCAGAGTAAAGATTGGGAGCTGACATAACAGTTCTGGTGACAGCGGATACGGCGAAGAGACAAAGATACAGGAGCCTCAGATCCACATCTGTCAAAGAGCGCAGGATATGAGACCTTTAGGAAGGGGGTTGCAAGGTGTGGGACAGCATGTGTGAGTATCACGATATTTTCTATTCTGAAAAAGCGGTAAGGTATATTCACCCCGGAATTCGCTGATAGTATACGTGTCTTCAGGTTCGAGCTCAGCCCCACATTACTACTCAACAACCCTCTGATGAATCCCTTTAATACTCACGATTCCAACTATCTGCCTCCTCCACCGTTGACCAGCCATGCAACACCTCAGATCAGGGTAGGTGCAGTATCCCCTTTCCGATGGTTTGCCCACTCATGATTCATGCTAATTCTGCTTTGGCTCCGGCGTGGTTAGCAAGCTCGTCCTCCATCAATCATGACTACCTCCTCTGCAGATTACGCCAACAACACTCCGTATAACCAAGCTGCAATGTACAACCGCAGTAATGGATACAGGGATAGTGGATATGGATATCCCAACGGGGCCAACGGGCCCAACGGGAATGGATACCCGCAGAATACTTATAATAATCCTAATCCGGGATATGGATATGGCAATCCCCCGCAAGGTCAAGGTCAAAGTGGATATGGAGGATACGAAAGAAGGGAAAGTGGTAATAGTTATTCCACGAGTGGATATAGCAATAACCACGCTACGGGAGCAGGCGGAGCAGGTGGAGCTGGATTCGTAAGGAGAGAAAGTGGGAATAGTAATACCACTAGTGGATATAGTGCGAACAGTAGTAACCAAGTAGGATATGGTAATGATTACTATGATCAGAATAGATAGGTACAGTAGATTCACAGTTGTTTGGCTTTTGGGATTTTCTGGGTTGGATAATATAATTGTTGTACAATATGAATTAGTAATCTAGTAGATCTACGAACACTTTTGATGGGTTTGTATGTATATACTTAGGATGTTGATATATTCAGGTAGTATTGATATATGCACATCCAGGATACGATTGGACTCGGTGAACCACTGTACACAGCAAATAAGTTGTGTAGCGTATCTATCGCAGGTCATGATACAAGGAATACAGTTGCGCTTGGGTATACATTATTTGATCATTTCTGCTAGATATAATCGCCTCTTCTTCTACCCCCTCTCGAAGTATCTGCAACAGGTAAAACCTTATTATACAACACATCTTCTGCTCTCTTCACTTGACTATCATCAGCTTCAACCCTCCCTCTACCACTACTCGAAGAATTCAGATCATTCCTCCAATCATGTTTGACAGCTTGCGGTCCACTATCAGCTTGAGCGAGTAACTCTCCAGCCAATCGATCTGACTTTACTGTTGACGTACTCCCACTATCGACTGACGTCTGGGAATATCTTGACGGACTAGACCCCGCTGGACTCGATTCGCTCTCTGGTGTATATGATGTGGAAGGTGCCGTCGTATCGCCTGAAGATGATCATTGACGGTCGTGTCGTGAGGGTAAAGGGGCCGTATAAGGGACAGTAGCCGAGAAACTTGATGAAGTGGAAGCTAAACTAGCACTAGATATCTTTTGGGGTCTAGCGCGACGCTTCCAGCTCGATCTCCCAGTCAGGAACGTCTGCGTGGTTTGAGGTAATTTGAGAACTCCATTGTCTTTCAGCGGTTTATGAGGTGAAGGAGCGATAATTGGTCTAGGTCTAGATTTCCTGTCTTTCTCTTTCTCTTTCTCTTTTCCATCATTGGGACGAAGGGATTTAGAATGATGCAATTTATTTGAGATCTTACTCATCAGATGGGAAAGGGAACTTGGTGGTTCCTCTATGGGAGTATGTGATCGAGGCATCGGCGAACTATTTGATGAGATTGGAAATAGCTCATAGGAAGATGAGGTGGGTTCAATAGAAGTGAAAGGTTTATCTTCCGATCGTATCGAATTTTCTATGGTGTCTGCTGGTCCTGGTCTGATTTCAGCTTTGACGTCAATATAGTCTTCCCTCTTCTTCCCTTTGTCCTTCTTGACCTCCTTTCTCAGCATGGAACCGAAGGACGTCATTCCGCTTTGCTGCTCAGTTAGGGCGGACAAATTTGAGCGTTTTCTCTTGACTTCTGCTTCGGCTACTAGCACTGTGTCTGAGTGATCGGAAGAAAATAGTGCCAACACCTTGATAGCACGTAGTGCACGATCAGCATCGCCTCTTGTTGGGTGTTCCAAAAATACCTTAAAACCTACCTTGTCCAAAGTTTCTATCATACCCTCAGTTTTCTTCTTCTCTTCTATCTGTTTTGGATGTTCCTTGGATCTCTGGATGACGGCTAGTTCTTTTCGTATGGCAAGAGCTGTGTGTATTATCCTTCATACATCTACAGTTTAGCCTCATTTCCCTGGATTACAGAGAAGACCACAATGTCCAGGTGAACTTACACTTTCATCCCAAGTCCTTCTCTCTTCCATTCACTCGCTATTTCCTTCAGTGTGTCAATCATTCCCGGCGTTAAGTACTCAGTAAAAGCCACTAGGTGATTGACGATACTTTGAACCGTTACATTTTCCAGCACTTAGCAAGCCATCAAGGGAATGGCCATCAGCTCTTTTATCTGGATATGATCACTTAGTATGACATACCCTGTGAACCTTTTTCAACAACTTTTTCAGCTCTCATAACGCCATTCTCTTCTAATGTCCCTTCTTTCCTTTTGATCATCAGGTCTTCCACATACCACTTGATAATCGCCACGTGCTCTCCAAATTCATCTATCATCCCTGCGCTCTCCTCACCTACGACCTCTTTCAGTGATAAAAGTACATCTTTCTGCATCATCAGGCCAATAATAAGATGCTGGACGATCTCGGTAATTGGATTAGGGGACGGCGAGTCATTCAGTGATACGAGGATTCGGTTGGCCAGATCTGAAATAGCAATCACCAAATACGTCAGCTATCTGGTGAATTACCAACACATTTCTAACATATCGATAATATATCAAACGAGGGGACTCACCGATACAGTTGGCCAGTGATGAGATCAACGTCTTTGACCAAGTGATGTCCCCTGCCACATTCGGACCTGGTTGAATCTCTCTAACAGCTCCTCTCGTTGGTGACTTCGAAGGCGTAGGCGGTACTGACAATCTTTTTGATGGTAGTCTTAGAGGTGCCCATGCCTGATGATTCCCCTCAGATGTTGCACCTTCTTTTTCCAGATGTTCAACTGGTTTCTCTCGACTCACTTCTTCATCTAGCTCTTTGGGCTTGGATGTCATCGAAGCAGGTGACCTTGCAATGGCAGTGGGAATATTCTTCAGATTTTGTGTCTGTGCAACGTCTCTCGTTCGCAAATGTTCAGAAGTCTCACCTTTCCTTTCTTGAGCATTAAGCCCTTTCTCAGGTAGCTCAGGCTCATTCGAGCCTGTTACCTCGTGTGCCATTTGAAGCTCTCGTTGAGCATCATCATACTCCCCTCTGGCGGTCTTCACTTTCATCCTCGCTTCCTCCCTCTGCCCCTGAGTCATATCGGGCGTAGTCACATACTCTTTCAAAGCTTCATCCCAGTTTTCTGTAGCCTTGATCTGCTTCTGGACTGTCTCCGCCCCTTCAAGCCCTTTCTCCGACTCTTGGAAGGACGCACTGCCATTTTTCGCGATTTTGTAGAGCCCCTTCTGACTTTGTTTGATCTTTTGCTCCAGATACATCACCTTCTCCTTAGCTTTCCTCTTATCACCCTCGCTCAGTTGTTCGCTCTTGTACAATTTGATAGCTTCGGCATATGAGCTCTTGAGCTCTTTCAACTGTTTCTCTAGCTTCTGCACATCAGAATTCCTTTCGATTGGAGATGTTGCACTGTTTGTCCTCGGCTTGTGCGGGTTCGGTGCCTCAGCCTTGCTTGGCTCTTCAGACTGCATACCCGCATATCCTTTGACTGCCATTTGATCCTGTTTCTTCTCTTTGACACCATCTATCTGATCTTTCCTTTGCTGGGAGGAATCGGCTTCGGTTTCCGCTTTGATGTTCTGCAGAGCTTGGAGACTCTCCTTTAACTTGACCTCCATCCTCTTGACGCTGACTTTTGCTTGCTCCCTCTGATCGCCGGTCAACCCCTCAGATTTAACTTTTCTGACAGCCTCTTTGTGCCGGATTTGGTATTGTTTGACCATCTCTTCTAACCTCTTGACCTTGTCATCGCTGGGAACGATTTTAGACTTGTTGGACGATGATGATTCAGCAGCTGATGTTTTGCTTGACGTTTCGAGTTTGGGTTTAAGCGATTCTTCCGAGTCTGAAATCTCGGTTTTGGTATCTTGCCCAATGATCTTGTTATTCTTCTTGGTTATTCCATTGGTCTGTTTCAGCCTCTCTAAAATTCTCGTACTTTCCTTGATTCTACTTTCAATGCTCTTTAGTCTGTCCTTGATTTCTGTCTTTTCATCATCAGATAACCCCTCTTGTCTATACGACTTCATAGCTTGTTTATAATCTATCTGATCCTTCATGATAGACTTCTCTAGCTCTCTGATCTTACCTTCAATGTCCCTTTCTGCGGCGTACCCTGGTCTTGATTCCTCTACTTTGGATGGCTCTGGGTTTGTACCACCCTTGCTGTTGTCTGTCTTCGGGGCACCCGTCTTTTCGTTTGTCTTATGAGCTTCTAGAGCTTGTATCGATTCTTTCAGCTCGCCTTCGGTCGTCTTGATATCCTCTCTGATCCGTTTTTTCTTCTCTTCAGGAAGACCTTCAGCCTTATAAGCTTTGATAAGCTCTTTGTGGCGGATTCGATATTTCTGGACAAGCCCTTCCAGATCTCTCCTCTTCTTGTTATTATCTTGATCAGGTATTCTAGTAATCTGCTGTCCTTGTTGGGATACGTTCTTGATATCTTTCATCTTGGCAGCACTATCAGGCCCCGTTGATCCATCTTCAGCCTTACGGGCACTATCTTCACCCTTGGCATGGTTTGCGTCTTGTCCATCCGACTTTTGCGGTGAATTTTGAAATGCATTCAAAGCTTGCATAGCTTCTTTCAGCTTTCCCTGCGGTCTGACAACTTCTTTCTTAGCATCTTGTTTCTGATTGTCCGTAAGGTCATCAACCTTGTATGCTTTCAAAGCTGCATTATGTCTAGCTTGATATTTCTTCACCAACAGTTCCAGCTCTTCCTTCTCACGGTCGCCGCCACGTTCAGACGCCCTCATCGATCTACCCGTTACGTCGTCCCCTGCAGGTGATTTCCTCATCTGGTGATCTTCAACCTCAACATCCTCACTCACTCTCTTTAGATCCTGTTCATCTGACTTGTCTTGGTGCTTAAAGTTAATCAACGGATGATCACCCTCACCTTCTCCTCCTTCTCCCTCCACCTCTACTTCCCGGGCATGTCGTTTGCCGTCCAGCTCAATCCTCGCTTCTTGAAGCGCTTGCATATGTTCTTTCAATCTCATGTCAGCCTTCTTCATCCCCTCTTTAGCCGCTTTTCCTTCCTCCTCACTCAATCTTTCGGATTTATAGATCTTCACAGCTTGCTTGTACCGCACTTGGCTCTTTTCTACCATCTTCTGCAAATCCTCTAGGTGTCCATTCATCTTCTGCTGGTCAGCAGTCAAACCTGAATCTTCATTCTCTGGTAAAGCTGTTGCATTTGTACCATTTTTTGTAAAATTGTGCTTTCGCACCAGTGGTTCTCCGTCCTTGGAGGTTTCCTTTGCATTTTCCATAGCTTCTTTCTTGGCAGCAAGCTTTTCTCTACCTTGTTCAGCCTCGACAAGATGACCTTTTAACTCCTTCTCCTCATCCTTGTGAGTCGAAACCTGTTCTCTGAAAGCTTGAGTAGCTTCTTTCAGCCTCACTTCTGCCCTCTTCACCTTCTCTTTAGCTTGCTCCTTCTCATTTTGATGCAATCCCGATGTCTTGTAGTGTTTGACAGCATCGGAGTATTCGGCTTTATACTGCCTGACAATACGTTCTAGCTTGTCTTTCTGACCGAGCCCTTGATCTTGTGGACGGTTCTGCCCTTCAGCTGACCGTGGCTTTACGCTTACATCAGAGGGTTTCAGCTTGGTTATCTCCTGAGGGCAACTGTCGCGATCCTTGACCTTATCTCCGTCTTGAGAGTTTTTTATCAATCGTCCTTCTTCGTCAAGGTCTTTTCTCCCATCACGACCAGGTTTCCCCATTGTTTGAGTAGCATCACGCTCAATATCCCCACCGTTCTTCAGATGTGATGATCTACCAATCTCACCTTGTACGGAATCATATCTCTCACCTTCGTATTTCCTCACTTCTCTCATTGGGCCCGATCTCAACAATGGCTCTGCGGCTATCCTTCCACTTTCTGCAAGATTCTTGACATCCTGTGAAGAAGGAGGTTCTCTGGTCTGGCGATTCTCTTCAGCAGAAAGATTCATCTCTGGTGGGTAATGATCACTGATTGCATGTTCTTGCCTTACAAATGTATGAGGGTAGTTGAGCGGGGAGCTTGATGGACGTGAGACCGGATGATATGGGTGTATAGCCCATCCCGGTGGCTGACACCATCCTCGATTCTGGACGATATTCGGTGGTGTCGATGGGTAGTCAGGCATAGGAGGTGCGGTACGAGGTGAATGACAATGAGGACAATAAGGTAAATGCATATTATCCGGGAAGCTTCGAAAGTACTCCTCGGCGGTACCGATATCGCGAGGAGGATTGGTTTCGGTATGCTCGCTGATAGCTGGAGGAGCTGTTTGAGGCTATAGTATACCGTAGAAATGGGATGGCGTATCAGCTGAGCTACAAGTTCTTCCCATCTGGTGAATATATAAAAGGGGAAGACAAGGAAAATGCATACCTGTTCTGTCAGGGGTTGGTGAGCCAAGAGATTCTGTGGGCGAGCATATTTATCAGCTATAGGTGTTCTGGAAATCATCACCGTCTCTGCATCATTGCCCTGGTCCTTGGGAATGGGCGGTACGGGAGGAACTTCATGAGATGAGAGTGACTTCTTGTTCAGTTTGATGGATCGGAGCGATTTGAGAGATCTTTTCTTTGATAAAGACGAAGCACTAGATTTCAAACGTAAGAGTATATCAGTAGGTTTGGACTGATCTGCATCTCCACCTCGAATAGCACCATGGATCCGAGTGGGGGATGGTGAGAGCTGTGCACCGTCCTCAGGGGAGGTATCGGTTATAATTGGCTTGGGCTTGGGTATAGCTTTGGCTTGGGCTTTGCCTTTTCGCAGAGGGGTGTCCACAGGTGTATCGTTCGAGACAGGCATAGAAGACGTTCTGGTAGGTGGCTGTACCTGTACTTTCAATTGTTGTCCTCTTTCAGCATGTTCGAGCTCTTTTTGTTCATCTGTAAATCTCTTCAACATCATATACACCTCTTGTGATATCCCTGTAGCATTATTATCATTCCTATTATTGTCGGTATCCAAAAGTGTCTCTTGATTCTTGATAGCAGGAGGAGTCAGAGAATCTCTAACTCCTTCACCCAGATTATTAGTCAATCCTCTAGCTCTCTCACCACTCTGCAATTCTCCTGCATAGATCCGTACTCTCTTTTTAGGTGTGAGTAAATCGTTTTCGTCAGTAGGTAATTTCGGATCAGCTTCGGCAGCTTCTACAGGAGTAGAATGTTTGACCTCTTCATTAGTAGGTGGTTTAACCTTTCCCTTCCTGAGAGTACGAGAATGATGGGTGCTGCTACCAACGCCTGAGGTGGGTGAGAATAAAGATCGGAATGAGAATTTGGGTTTGACCCGTTGAGGGATTGGCGAAGGAGGTGGAGTGGTTTCTTCGCCTGAGGAAGAGGAGTCAACACCTGGAGGAGCAAACATGTTTTAAGGATATCAGAATGCACGGATAATTAGATAATCGATGTGAGAGTCGGATTATATGCAATTTTGAGGATTTTACTTTTTGGCTGATGGCAGGAATTCTTTGTGCAAATACTGTACGACTGGGACCACCTCGGCCATGCTCACCATCACAGCGAAAGTCGTACTCGACTCCGATGGCTTTTCGCAATATCCTCCTTTCTACAGCTGGTTCTGGATAACCCTTTACAGGTTGTTGGCCATAAAGGATGTGGATGTGTTTAGTGTTGAAGCCAGTACGTAATGCGGGCGGTATATGATCCTTTCAAATGGGGTCTCATGATTAGTGTAGATATACATCCAAACGATGTCATGGCTATATGTGTCTGACAGATTTGAGAGAGCATCAAATGAATCTATAGATGCACTGATGTGCCCTTGTGCACAGGACTCGAATCACCGGCGGCGGCGGAATTAAGGGAGCTCTTTCTTTCTCTGCTCGGACTTCAGAGCGTCGGGAATGAGCTGCGCCAAAATGATACATACAATCGGATTGTGCCGAAGGGATGACGAGCTTACTCACACCCAGGCAAACCAATAAACAACCACCCATTTTTATCAGATAGCCAAAAATAAAAAGGGGAGATGCAGATGCCAAAGAAAATAGCCGCACCACCTCACTTGGATTTCACAGTTTACTTTCACTTATAGATCATTCATACTGCAACCTATCCGATAGAAAATTGCAAAGATGCTAGGCAAACTTACATCCTTCTTATCTTCCTCTGAACCCCTTCCATCCTCTCACACCGCACCAAGACGAGCAGACTCCTACGTCGCTATATCGAAAGAATTGGAAAAAGATCAAGTACCCGTATCAGAGTCTGATTGCGTATCATGTCCACACCCCTGCGCAAGTTCAGACGGCAACGGAGCAGGAGCGGGGAGTATAGCAGAAGTGATATATGATGGTAAATCTTATGAAGAGTATGTTTTGGAGAAATACGGTGATCTAGGAGAATTGCCTAAAGGGTTTGATATGGATTGGGAAACTGAGTTGCAAGGTTCATCGAAAGGTGGGAAAGGCAGGGTGGTCGTTATAAGCACGGGTAAGAGCGACTGGGAGAGGGATCATGTGGTGGGTCGATAGATCACTCTTGTTCATAGAAAAGGAGAGGATGGTACTGATGTTGGCCGACTGGATGATCAGGACGAAAAAGGTTCACTTGCTCATCAATTGGACAAAGCTATCTCATCTGCCCCCTCGATACCTTCTCCTCCTACCGACAAATCGACCAATAACGCCTTATCGTACATATCCCCTTCTGCCTTTCCAGCACCTTCCCAACCGTTGTCCCACCCCATATCGACTCCACCATCATTATATTCATCATCGTTGATCTCGCAATCTGACGATCCATCCGATCAATCCGTACTGGTATTCCCAGACTGGAAGGTCGTTCATGAGATTGATAATTCCCTCAATGGCGCAAAGGCATTATACGAGAATCAATTATCGGGTGAATTGGGTAGAGCAGGGAAGAAGGGTGTTGATGAGGATGATGAATTGGCTAGAAGGAGGAGTTGGGTTCTACCTTATCGAGCGGTTGTTCTGCTTTGTGAGTGTTTGAAAACCGTCAATATGATCCGTGAACATCTCGTGCCTACATTGCCTTATGTTGATATCATGGGGTTTTCAGGCTCCCACAAGCGCCGAGATAAACGATGTCATATTGCCGCTCCCCTCCTCCGTTCAGCCTTACATACCGTACTATCAAAGTACGATATAGACATTGACGAGGATGGATCTTCCCTTTCACACCTTGATGGACCTCCTTTAGAAGAGATCGAGGGGACAGACCAAGAGCGGGAAGAGGAAGTGGGTAAGAGGATAGAGGGTATCGAAGGTGCTCAAGGAGGTGAAGGAGGTCAAGTGGGGATATTCAATATCAATCATCTGGGTGGACATAGGTATGCTGGGGTGATGATTGTAAGTTTTCGAAAATGGAAGTAGGATATGCTTTAGTCGTTCACAAATTACCATAACATATCGCTGTTCAATACTCCCTACATTATATTCAACCTTAACATCTCATACGTTCATGTCACTTATTCAATTATGATCAGAAACTCAAGCTGACCACATTTTCCCACCACAGATCTTATTCCCCTCGGGAGCTTACATTTCCTACGGAAGAGTTACGCCACAAGAGATACCTAGAGTAGTAGAAGATACAATCTTACAAGGCAAGATCGTCCCTGGATTGCTAAGGAATGCAGTGGGTGTTCAGAGGGAGATTAACGGTGGGAAAGGATTTTTGACTTGGTAGGGTTTTTTTCCAAAGGGATATTTTGATAGGATAATACAAATCACCTGGGTATTGTAAATATGGTGACTTAGAAATTCAGATACATATATACATATATATATATATATCATATAGATGCGATGTATTCTTTATGTGGACTGGATGACATGAACTATAGTGTCTTGATTATCAATCGGTATGACTCATGTAATGCGAATACAGTATCGTCAATTGGGTTGGATAAGTCTTGATAAGACGATAGCAGCGCTGAGCGAGCAATCCAGAGTACAATCTGAGGTAAGACCGTGAGTGAGCTACTCTATGGTCCTATACATTTACATGGTGTGCTACAAATCAGGAGATACACTCTTCCGATATACACATATATTCTATATTCATAAAGCAAGCAGATAATAAATTGATTACCAGGGACAAGAAGTTTTGAACAATCGATTATTTCGACATCGGGATCGAATGAGATTTGAACCCATCTCTATTCATCTTTCTTAGACTGCAAATTCTTATACTCTTCTTCGATGACTCTGATGAAATCCTGAGCAGTATGGCCGTCCTATGTCAAGAAATTCGAACCAAAGTCAGCATCGAGGAGTGAAATACAAACAGTCACCAATACCCCAGATACCAATAAATTATGAATTATGAATGTCCATATGTGATCTTCAGGATTGACGATATGAATACGTTTACTCACATCGCATCCTCTCCAGATTCCATTATCAACCACACATCTCCTCTTTCCCTCCGACCTGACAGTAGAGGCAATATCGATCGTACAGCTCGTACTTATATTCCTATCATATGTCTCTTTGATATTCTCAATTAAAAGCTTTCTAGCTTGTTTACCCAACTTATTCAACTCTACTTCCACATCATCCTCATCTTCTTTAGACTTGGTCGCTTTCTTCCTTTCGATACATTTACCTACACCAGACTGATCCCAATCTACTCCAACAGTCTTGGTGCATTTCCTGATCGATTCCTCATATCCAATGGACTTAGGGAAATCCGAAGGATAATTCTGACACTGTACCACAGCATACGCTTTATCGATTGGTAGATATTCGTATAGACATAGTTGTTGGGCATCACCTATACATTCGATGAGACCGTGTTTGCATGTCACTCCTAACGGTGCGGTTGTATTGGGTCTAGATGAAGAACAGTTATGTCAATATCCATGTTCGATGAATACCGTGAAGGTTTGAAGTTACCGTAACGGTCAAGATGAAAGAGATGGTGAGCAGGGAAAGAACAAAACTCACGTTCCGATATATCCTACTTCCAAATTGATCTTATCCAGTATACCTTCTTTCTGAATCACCTATACCACCCAGCTATCAGTAAACATCTCACGCATTGAACACCAGCCGAGGGAGACACTTACACCTTGTAATACATTCTCACACAGACGCTTTCATATCGCATCATCAGCTGTGAGACATCGCTGATTCATAACAGTATACTCACAGCATCTGGACATCTAGACATGACATATAACGAGACGTTCACTTTGTCCCCTGGCTGTTCTTTGAGACTAAACGGCTGTTGTTCATGGAAAGGATAAGAGACCGCCAGACCAGCTAGGAAAGGGAATGTAAACAGGGATCGCATCTTGATGATCTATAATGTGATCTGTTCTCGGGGTGTAGCTATGGTGATATTCCTATCCTACAGAGTGATGCTCTCTTTGTTGAATAGCATTGAACATTCGGGATATCACCGTATGGTCATACGAGTACAATCCTTTCACCTCCATCCTCATTCCGACCGAAAACGTCATAACACCTCATTCGCAATACTACATCACGTGATACATGCAATCCCGCTACAGTGCATCTCATCCACAATGATACCATATACCATACTCAAACACGCAGAGATACTCGTATGTAACGACTCGATGTCCTCACCAATGCACCGTATGCCCCATTGGGTCTTTCTATTGCACAAAGGACCCAAATCCATCTATTTCTTGTATCCTACCAAATCCTCTAAAATCTTCATCATCTCCAGGACCTTCTCCTCCTGCCACTCTCTACCTACCACCTGCACACCAACAGGTAGCCCATGCATCTTATCCGCATCGTATGCTCCTCCGGGTCCATATACTCTTTTCTCAAGTATCCAGGATCCTTCACTATCTGCTAGGTAGTCTGGCGAATGGCAGTCGAGGTTCTGATCGACATGGGTAACCGGTAAAACACCGACTGTCGAATCGACTACGTTGAATAGGATAGTAGCGACTCTATACCTTGCAGTCAGTTCATGCTTGATTTATCTTCCTAGGCTAAAGGGGTACTCACGATAAAGGCGAAAGAAGCTTAGTCGTTCCATGTTCTAAAGCGGGAACAGCTTGGACAGGACATAATAGCATATCGAACTTTTCATCTTCCCAAACCTAGCATAATCACCTTGGTGAGATCTGCAGTGTAGGTAGAGTCGTCACAACATCACGTACCAGCTTCCGAAATGCATTAGCATAAACATCCCTCCTAGCTGTGAATTGCCAAAATTCATGTACGCTCTTTGGCCGGGAAGTAGCTATTTCGGCATGTGTCATGCATGAGCGGATGTGTTGTACCTTTTCAGAGGTCAGATTTTTTCACTTACCGAAGATAGATGCGAACAAGTGATCTTTGAGTAAATTGTTCACAATCCAGCAGAGTAACCCGAGTAGCCAGCCACCTTGGGAGTTTGGATCCAAGTGTAACCTATGTTGACTGTCAGCCGAATTCGGTTTCAGATCGAGTCCGGTGTAAGTGCGCGACTTGCCAATTTCATTGAGCTTTCCATAGGGTCTGAACCAATGTTACCCAGTAAGGACTTGTACCCTTCTGCCGACGTCAGACCGGCAAAGATCTACGAAGCATTGTTAGTCTGCCCCGTTGATTGCCTAAGACATTGAAGTGCGTATTGTAGGACTTACTTTCAATGCTTCGGCGACTATATGTTTTCTCGCATAAGCTTTGATCTCTAGGCAGATGGACACGTTCATCAACTTACTATCAGGAGGCTGAAATTCTACAACCTGATGACCCGCATCCTTCAACTTCTTCACACACTCATCTACGGCTCTTACACAAGCTGGACTGGTCTGTGCAGGCCCCATCAGCTTCCACACAAAAAGCCTGACTCGTCTTGGCTAGCTGAAGGCGGGATGAACGTACCTTGATCAGATGATCCTGTGTCCAGTATCCGACTTTCAACTGTCTAGGCAAATCAACCTCTTTCCACGGGAGTGGAATCAACATTTCACCCCTGAAGCAAAGATCTGCAACTTGTGAATGAGTCAAGTCTAGAATACTACGAGAGGCGAAGATGAGATCGTCGACCGTCCTGCCCATAGGTCCTACCATTCCCTACATCATGCAAAACAGTCCATAAGCAATTTCGTTCTGTTCCGTACTGATAAGCTGCCCAGAGATGAGGTCATGCTCACCTTGATACCTTCAAATCCCTGTACGCTATTCCTCTGACCCAGCACTGGCCATCTCCCTCGAACAGGTTTCAAGCCGCATATCCCACTGTAATGAGCAGGTATACGAAGTGATCCACCGACTATGTGTCGTGAAAGGGACTCTCAGCTTCAATATGCGGACGTGAGGCTGACGTTGCCAGAAAAGAGGAGAGAGAACCACACTTACTGTCAGATCCCCATCCCATTGGTGAACCTCGTAAAGCTATCAAAGCAGCTTCACCACCTGAACTGCCCCCACATGTCCTCTCGGAGGAATAAGGGTTAGTGGATGTGCCGAAAATGGGATTGCGACATTCGAAAGCGAGCAGAGTCTGCACCAGTGCCGGTGAACATCAGCAAGGCATGATTCTGCAAGTTTGTATTGTGTTGCAAAAGAATGGTAGAGGGATGAATGGAGATTGGACTCACTTGGGGAACATTTGTCTTGCAAAATGTGATTCCACCTCCTATCCTGAAGAGCTTGACCAACTAGATGCGATAGGGCATCAGCACTGTGCAACCTCCCGGCTGGATGAGGTATGGGTGTTTATAGCGTACTTACAGTAGCTTCCTCTTCCTGCTTCTCAGTCGGCACAAAGCAGTGCCTAATGATCTCCGTTCAGTCTTGATCTAACGCAGAATGGGTGAAAGCGGTTGACCTACGGGGAACATCCAAGTGATGAATCGACCCCAAAAATATTATACGTATCTACCGCGCAGCTACGAATCAGCAAGCGGTACTTGACAGCAGGACGAAGGGGTGTGTTATGGTATAATCACCCTTGAAGCTTGATGGTAATCCCCAGAATACACCTTCCGCTATACCCGTAGCTGCGTATTCTTTGTCCATGCTTCTAGCATTATCTGACGCTTCTTTAAATAAGACTATGCAAGCCGATTAGCATGATGAACCTCGTATTTGACTTATCAGGTCTTGATCTATCTGGCAGAAGGTGCTTACTCTCAGTCAGACAGTTTGTCTTTCTATGAGCTGCACAAGCTGATCTGATCTATCTTCCCTTGTTAGCCGAGACTGCGATACACGAGGGAGAATGGCGATGATGGCAACGTACAAAAGCAATCATAACTCTTTCAGCCGTCCATCCATCTTTCCTACTCTTCAAATTGGCTACGATCGTCTCTGGACTAGGATCATATATTCAGACTTTAGCATATGAGCACGACATAGGAGAGACGAGGTCGACGATATACCTTGTATACAAATACAGTTGATCCTCCGGATGTTCACTTGATAAACCCAACTCATCCTCCATCTCTTTCACCAATCTCTCCCTCTCATCTTGTTTCTTTCTCGCGGCCGCTTGTGTCTTCGATGAGACCATCCTGGCTAGATATATTCACTGTATGTCTGTTGACCAGACGAGATAGGGCAAGCAGAACAGAAGGAACCTATGCTCGTACCCATATGATGTGTCCGGTTGTCCGGTTGTTTTGGAAGACTTTCACTCGCAGTCATCCGTCGGAAGCTGTGATCTCTCACGTGGTTATCTGCTACGTAAGACCACTACTCGTATTGGATTATGACTATGGATGCATACGATGATACAGTCTATCACGACTGCTCCAGAAACTACTAAGTGAGATATATCATATCATCTGAGCATGCCTCTGTGCAACGACGTCCGACGCTCTAAAGATTATTCTCGATGAATTCCTTGATCAAAGCTGAATCCAAATATTCCTTGATACCTTTAATCTTTGGTTTTTCGCCGTCATGTGCTTCTTCTTCAAGTTCATATATGAACAACCAGCTAATTTGTTTTTACCATGCATCAGTTCAAAATCGTAATTTCTGCACGATCAATTGGGTAAATTTGAAGTGTGTGCGTGTATGTGTATGTAATATACTGTATTCGTAGTACTCACAATCCAACAAATTCCTTCTTATCTTTCGCCCCTACAGCTTGACCCTTCATCTCAACTGTTGCTAAATCATTGACTACCGTTAATCTTTCCAAGTTGAATTTTATTCGATCTTCAAATGTTGAAAAGAGAGGTGTTAACGTCTTTGCATATTCTTCTTTCTACATCATACCATGAGTCAACGCAACGGTCTGCTACCACCAATATTGTACAGACCGCATGTTATCGTTTCGACTCGGTCTGGCCTGTAAGTGGAAGATTCGGTTCGTTCAACTCACTCCGTGAAACAATCCAGAAAGAGGAGTAGACTTGACCAAAGGATTAATCACCATCCATTCTACGTCGTCTCGTATGTAGGTCATCAACGTTGGCCAATCGCCATTGAGCTGAAGTTGAATGAGTTCTTGGACATATGATTCTTTGACTGGCATGGTGTGTGTTTGATGTGACTTGCTCGTCAAATGGTCTTTCAAATTTCAAGTGTATAGATCGATAGAAAGGGGACCGGTAAAGTGCGGATACTGTCTTATTGGTTGTCGACTTATCCGGTCGTCCAGTGTTGGGTATATACCGACCTAGTATTTATACTTTGCCTACACGGATGTGGATCACAAAACAACAAGAAAAGATACCATGACGATGCGTCAGATACTTTCGGTCTCACCCATACGGCTCAACTCAACAGACACAGCGCAGCTCGATTCTCCAGCGAAATCGTGTGAAGAGGTAGGATCCCTCTACTCGTAGTACCAATTTCAGGCACAGTTTTTGTGATAAGATTAGTAATCACTCCCATCACAGCGAGTGCTAGTGCTGGCTGATTAATCATAATCATTTGATACAGTATCCCCTTCTTTTGGCGAACCAGTGTACAGTCACCCTTACGTGCATACAGTGAATTTATACGCCAACTACAGAATCGTTCCTACACGATATTCATGATCCTCATTGATCAATTCAATCTTTGTTCTTCTCATAGAAAGCTTGTAAATGAGCGGAATCAAGGTATTCATGGAACTTCTTGACTTTTGGTTCCTCATGATCGTCAAACTCGAGAATCATACAGACACTACATCGGAGGTATGGAATGAGTAATTGTCAGCGACACATTCTTTCCACATTATCACTATACGCATTGGAGTATTCAGCAGATCACGAAGAAGACCAAAGCATTTCAATTGCAATGGACCAGATTGACTGGACTTACTAATTGACGTATCGTTCCTCGGTCCTCTTACCAGGAGCTTCACTCCTTAATTCTACCACAGCTGTATTCCCATCTACCAAAATCCTGTTGATGCTAATGTCAAGCGGGGAGGTGAACATGCTTCCGAATGGGGATAAAGCTTTTTGATAATCAAGTTTCTACTAGCGGCATACCCACCCACATGAGAGAAAGTCATTAGAGTTTTTTTCTCGAGGGGTTCTGTCTGTGTTCTACGAAGAAGGAATCACTCACATTGGTATAGCCACCAGAGGCGAAAGAAGATTTGATCTCAGGGTTGACAGCCATTGATCTCACATCGTCACGGACATATCTGAACATTTCAGCTTGCTCATTATTCTTGGCATGCTCGAATATCTCGTGAACGTATTCGCGAGTGATCGGCATTGTGAATTATCGTTCATTGGTAATTATGTTTAAAGTATGCGAAGATGATTTCCCTTTGACAGAGTGAGCCCATTTATACCTTTCTCCTCCCTATCAATATCTGCTTCTCTGAAGCCCACAGACCATATGTATCGTAAACCTACACCCAGTTCGCCGAATAACATAATTCAGTCTGATCTATAGAAGGCTGATTGACGATCCGGGATTCATTTGATTGTCTAAGCAAGGTTTATGACACGGACATTCCGTTCAGTACGGTACGGTATAGGGTACAGTGTACAGTCAAAGCCCGAGCTACTGACCATAAGGTACTGTGTGAATTTGTGGCGAGGACTATGCCTGCTCAATTGCATCTCATCATCCTGTAAGTCCAACCTGAGTCATAGCCATATGATAGCTAGCTGCCAGAGGTATGATGGGTCATGGACCACTCGCTGGTTCAGTGTGTTTGTATGCACACGTGGGACCCACATGAGTCTGCCACTTTGACGTCATCCAATCTGTCCTTCACCTCTCCCAATATTACTTACTTGCTTGTGTTCTTCTTCTCGTGTCTGACATTCGACATTCAACATATCATCGAGCACAGTACACGCCAAATAAACTCGCACGTCACCTAACGAATACTACAGAGGTGTAAGATGCCATCCGAATTACTACACCTTCCCCCCCTCTACACCCTCGTAGGGCTCTACCGACTCATCACTGACCCATTCATCCGCCAGCCCGTCTTGGACAAGATCAAACATGCTTCCGTGAGGGGTTTGGTCGTAGGTGGTATATACGCAGCGGGAACTTGGAAATTGATGGATTGGTTCGTCCGTCATTTCTTGATAGGTCAAGGATGGAATATATTCAAATCCCACAAAGCTCTAGAAAAGGAAAGTGCGCATGGGGTGGTGAATGTCGGTATTGGGAAATTTAGTATACCTATTGATATCGTTTTATGTAAGTTTAACCATACTTCTCATATATTCAACTAGCGTTTTGTTATCTGACTGACTGACCGACATCGGATATTGTATGTTGTGTCTTGTGTTTTTGGTAGATACCCACTTATTCATCCTCTTACCTCAAATCAGCTCTATCCTACGTTATTTCATATACAAAAACCTGAAGATAGCCAGATCAAGAGCGTATTCTCTAACTGTCTCTTCGAGAGGTAAACCACATGAGTTTTGGTCTCAGGTAAGTCCTTCATCCTGAACACCAAAGCATATGCTAAGCAAGACGTTACCAAAAGGGGTATATAGAAGAATGGGCTCAGCCGCCTGCTTTACCCGGCTCAGGTCAAGTGGATAAGAATGGTAGAAGGATCAGATCAAACACACAATATATAGATTGGATATTATGGTGGCCTACTCAATTAGTCTTGCGAAAATGTCAGTAGTGTCATCACATCGTTCCTTTTCTGAGAGGTCTCGGCTGACGAATCATGTTTGTACTCTTATATAGACTTGTTCTTACCCCTCTCACCGTCTTTACCACTACTCGCTCCACTCGTCAAATCCTTCCTTCGATCCATAACCACGGGAGAATACCTCCATCAACCTTATTTCGATACGAAAGGAATGAACAATGACGATATTTGGAGATGGGTAGAAGAGAGGAAATGGGCTTATAGAGGTGAGTAAGCCCATCTTGTGTGATCCCTCCTCTCACCCAAGATGGACTGCCCGAAGCTGTTCAACCAACAGTTTTAGGATGTAAGGTGATTATACAGAATATGGAGCTGATCCATCTTATCTGGTACGATAGCTTTCGGTTTTGCAGCCTCTTTGATCGAAAGTATACCTATCATAGGGTTATTCTTTTCCATCTCCAATAGAGTAGGTGCAGCGATGTGGTGAGTCTTACTGACATATACTTTACTTCTGCCTATTATTCTTATCCCTCGCTCGCGTCTTTACTACGTTGGATCAGTGACTGATACGGATTGTGTGATATAGGGCATTCGATCTTGAAAAGAGACAACACCTCTTTTCAGTTGGTATCATCCAGCCTCTCCAGCCGGGTCAAGTAGGATTCTACGGTATGGGAAGTGTAGACGATCTAGGTGTAGATATCCAAAAGGCAGAAAAGGAAATTGATAGGAAATTCAGTACGAGGAAATCTACTGGGACACACGAAAATGACAATGAGCAGGAAGGGGTATTTGAGTTGAAAGGGAAGGGATTGGGTGTAAAGGAGAGGGAGAGTGGGCGAGAAAAAGTTTTATAAGTTTACGACGGATTGTGTTTCATGTAAATGGCTTGTAGCATAACATACATAACCATGAATTCATTCATCCATCCATTCATTCATTCATTGGAAAGATTGATATGTTATGACCTCTCTTCAATTATCATACTCATTACTATATATATGGTTTTACTTACTTGATCTTCTCGATTCGGACCAATAAAATAAGTAAAAAACATCATAATCGATCTAACGCCATTTGATACTCATATGAGCAACCGCACTCTTGCATACTTATCTGCTCATCCACCACCTCATATGGATTAGAACACTTGCCAATGCCCTAACACCCACCCTAACAAAATCGCAATCCCCAAAATCTTATAAGGCTGCCACCCATCTTGATTCTCACTTAACATCAATTTACTTGAACCGGTCCAACTCCAATCACCCAGAGGAAATTGATCGATGGATTCGATAACTCGATAATGAGGTGGTGTGGCCGTTGATTCCGACTCTGAATCAGATGAGATGTTTCCTGGTTTTCGCTCTTGTGATGTTGGAGGGGAAGGCGGAGTTTGGTGTAGGGATTGATGATGAGCTGATTCAGGAGACTTCCTCTTATTCTCCTTGAGAGGCGAAGGAGAGTGGTCAGGACGATCGGATTTAGAAGTGGATTGAATGCCGTGTGAGCCTCTCTTTCCCTCGACAAGATCCTTATGCGGTTGATTTTGATGAGGTGGTGATGCACCCCTTCGTTCTTCTAACGATTCAATGGTTTTCATCCAGTTGTCTTTGAGGTCCTGGTAGTGTCGGTGCTTTTCTCGATTTTGACTTCCACTTCCAGTTATCTCTCTTTCCTTCTTCTGGTTTTTATCATGGAGTTGCTGTTGCTGCTCGTGTTGTCTTTGTCTACTTGGTGAGAGGTCAATATCGGTTAAATCGAAATGATCAGGTTTCTCAACAAAGACATAAATCCCTTTATCACTTGATCTTCTCCTTCCTCTTGCTATTCCTGAAACAGTCTCGTCTTCTGAATGTAATTGTGACAGCAAGGTAGATATCATGATTCCACCTAGACATTCTGCAAGACATATTTTCAACCTTGCTTTATATTCGTTCTCTTCCAATTTAACCATTCTCTCCGTCTGTATCCTGGATACAATCAGGGACGATACCACAGAGTATATTGATGGCTTGATAGAAGGCAATGGTTTTGAATCTAGTAAGATCTGTAAATCATTCAGGTTGAATGGATATGTGGGTAAGGGACTTTCGTGGTTGATTAATGATGGAATGAGCGGTAAGATCGTATGTAAGATGTTTGTCTCGATGGGATGGGATTGGGGAATATGACTGGATTTATCTGGTATAGGTGGGATTGACTTGTGGAGATTTAACGGATATTCACCGTCAGCATGGTCGCTTACTTGGGCATGATGAGAGTTGAGCTCACAGGATAAAGCAAGAATTCGTTCCATGCCCTGATAACATCATAATTGGAAAATCGTATTAGCACTCATCCCCAATACCAGTATTGTAAGGATGTTACTTACAAGTCTGATAATGCAATGATACCATCCCATGCTTCATGCCATTTGCCATCTCTAATCTTACTCGGATTATGTGTCTCCGCATCTTTTGTCATACGAGATCGACTACCGTCATCTAAAGGAGTGGTAATCTGGAAAGCGAAAGGCGGGATTCAGTACACCCTTCTACATCTATGTTGAATGGATAATTCGCAAACTCACATAACGATTATCTTGAATTATATCCACTCCCGTTAACGGTGTTGATAGGAGTGTAGAGAGAGAATAGGCTGATTTGGGTAATTGTGTGGAAGGTGGTAACCAGCTGATGAATACAGTACCCTATTTGTCAGCTATTCAGGTATTACTCACTCGTACAATGAACCGAGAAGGTTCGGCCGGCAAACGAGATCACCTACTTGTGTCCGATAGCCAACCCTTCATCCCAACTTTGTATCTCCCCCATGATATTGCTCAATAACCCTTTAGTAGGATCCATCTCGTCCCGGAATAATCTCTCCACATTGAGAGATTCACATATCGTCCGTGCTAGGTTGAGTGATACCCAGATGTCCACGAACGGTGCGATTCCCTTGAGAGTGAGGGAATAATCCGAGTCGGGTCGGAGATGTAAGGTTGATAAGATCGACAAAGGGGATATAGGATGTATTGTTAGGAATAAGGGGAGGAGTGACATGTGAGGGATTTGAGAAGGGTCTAAAGGTCACGTAGATTGGGATGTTATCCTTTTATCAACCAATCTTACATCAGTTTCAAGCTTTTTGAGGATGAAATAAGGAGGATATGGTCGATGTACTGGTGACACAGACGATATGGAGTTATCACTCACGACCAACACGTAGAAGACTGGACATAATGTCTTGCCCGGTGTGAGGCATGGTAGGAGGTCGAAATGGATAGGCAGCGGTAGTGGAGATGAAATCTCGACATTCTCCATCGTGTCAGTGCGTATGTCCTTGCTACGTACTGGTGCAATTGATATTGGCATAGTAAGAATCGGATCAGCGAATTGAGGGATATGCTATGAGTCTCGGCATGATGAAACGGTGAGAGGATACATGATGATGTTGGTACTGTGCATGGTGGATGATTAGGTTGGGGCTTCGATGTGTGTGCTTGACACTACACTCCTACGTCAATTGTCTCACTATTCCCTGCTCACTTTAGACTTTCACTGTCACCTCTGTTCGAGAGCTGAACTGAGTGATGAGTGATGAATGATGAATGATGAGCGAACCGTCGTCATCTTATCTTTCGAGAGAACACGCAAAGTCACAATCTCAGGCACCGATTCCCAATGATGTCTCAGTGAGACCATGCGATAACGTTACTCTTGTCGGGAATGGCCATGGGTTACTTTTATGCTATGCATACATATATTACCGCAAGGTTGCCTCGAGCAAGCTACAGACACGATTTCCATAGAGAAGTACAACGAATAATATGTCACTTCCTTCTCATGCGCCGAGGTGCCTTTGTACCCTTCTGTATTCAGCGGTCAGTATACATCATCATAGTGGCAAGTGTAACTTCCTCTACTGTCTTCAGATCATCAATGACGCTGTCTCCTACTTTGCCTAGGCCCATTGGGAGCTTTCTTCCTTATTGGCATCAAATTACCTTTAAATCCTTTCGAATCGTATGGATCTCTCGAATCGCCTTCACCACCTTCGTTAGCCTCGGCTTGTTTCGAAGGTGTTTGAGCTTGACTGCTCGTTGTTGATGCTGGAGTAGGTGGAGTAGATGGTGTCGACGCCGAATTCCTCGTCTTCTCACTCTGTCCAGAGGAATCGTTTTCACCATTTTTACCATGGTCTGATCTTTTCCCCCTTCCCTTTCCCTCTGAATCGGATTCCGCCTCATCACGAGATCTTCGATTTCTATCTGGTCGATCTCTATCCCTGTCTTTACCTCGATCTCTATCTTGTCTATCCCCTCTCGGTCGGTTCCTTCGAGATGGTTGGTCAGACCGGGTCGATCGTCCATTTCTCCCACCAAGCTTTTCAGTCAACTATCCGTAAACCGACCAGCCACATCATCCAGCTCATTAGCTTACGTTGTGATCGATGGGGTAAAATGACTTACGAATCTACCTTTTCCATCCACGCCCAACCACAAAGAAGTCAATAATAAAGTTTTGAAACAAGCTACTAAAGTGAATAGGTCAGGATGGATGAGGATGAAACTTCCAAATTCGATGATCGTTCCAACCAGAAAGATTGGCCAGTATTGTTGTAGGTGATCAGAATGGGAAGAAATTTTATGCGGGTCGACTGTACACCGTGAAAACGAGATGAATAGATAAGTGAGCAAAGACTCCAAAAGAAGGAGAACGATATCGCTCCGCCTGGCACAAGTGCTTGTGAAAAGGAATTTGGCTATGTAGGTCAAGATAAGGTGAAGGCGATGGTGTGTGTGAATTTTAACATGCTCACATGGTACTGTACTCACATTTATGTTGTAAGGGAATGACCAGATCAAAAACCTTCCCAAGGATCAACGTGATTTCAACTTGACTTATTCTTAATAGCGTCCAAGAGATGACGAAAAGTATCGATAAGAAAGTGAATTCCCATATACCCGACATATCACTCAGAGTGATTAAGAAGTTACCTAACCATCCTCCAGAAGTAAACAACTGGATGAAGAGATCGAAGTCAACATCATCAGCCTCTCTCGCATTGTACAGGAGGATTACTGAGAGACTCACAATGTAATATCTGAAATGTGAACATCTCCTAGCAATTTCATTTCCCCTCGACCTATCAGTTTCAGTGGATATAGATGATCTACCATCATCTCCCCTCGAGGATGATTCCCTTCCTCCAGTACGGTGCTTTTCACTTCTCCCCCCATCTTGATGTCTACTCTCTTCCCCACGCCCACTGTCACTCCTCCTTCTCTCGCCAGTAGATCGTTTCTTCCCATCTCTTTCAGGTCGCTGTCTACTCCCTCGAGGACTTGATGATCGGCCTGAATGATGTCTGCTTGATCGGGACGATGATGAATTACCATCTGAATCTGAAGATGCCATTTTGCTCGGTACAGGGCTTCTGAAGCGATATATAGAGTACTTACAACCCCGAAACACTTACACAGCCGAGTTGACGCATTAATTCATCATGGCCTAGCCTGACGTTTTCACAATCCTGAATCGTTGATACCGTAGTAGCTCATCCTTTTTTTGCGATTTCCTTTATCCGTTCATGGTCAAAAAAGAGTTTGCCACATAAAGGTAGGTCTCCAATCAAGGTAACTGAGTGACGAGCTATCGGCCGACATGATAATACTACTGTAAGTATGGTAAGATAACTAGAGCTGCTCGTAAGATACAGTGATGATCACAGAAATTGAACTGCCACCATCTCACCATCTATTGACAGAAGTGACAACCTCGTGGCACGCACGAGCTGATTGTTACTTTCTCTTATCCGGTGCTTTGTCTTTGAGTCACCCTACACAGATACCACTGTACCACATGTCCAACTGAGTGACATGTCACGCTCGTACATCCCGCTATGCGACTAACATACAGTATGTAGCGAAAAACGTCCAGATTATTCTTTCCGATCCTGTTACCCGAAGCTTCTTCAGCACCGGAGTAGTGCTCTCCGCAGCGCCGGAGAAGCGCACTGGGTGCTGCGAGATTCGTCGATTGACTTTCTCTTGACTCGGATGTATTCACGGTACGGTCACATGCGAGAACATCTGCATTAAAACCCCGTCCGTGATGGCGTGTGTAAGGTTATAAGGGTTAAATCGATCAGATATTCGGTTTGGTATAGGTAGACCCTGGATCATGACCGAATGTCAGATCTACTGTAACCACCTTGAGATCTATGCGATGAGCACAGAAATGTGGAATAGTTGGGAAGTTTGTCCCTTGCCCCTTTCCCCCGGCAAATCCAGTACTGTAGTTCTGGTAGCTGTGGACTGTCCGATCGAAAACAATTTGATAGTTGATAGGTACTGAAATAAAGCCTGTGCTCCAATCTTTCACATGTGATCGAGAGACAATCAGATCACCCGTATCTTTCCGGAAATCAAGGTATGTAGCCTTTCGGATTTGATGCAAAGCATTCCAAACCTTGGATCTGTGGAGTAGAATCGAATGTCATTGTGATTAACAATTTGATTGCACCATAATGTCTTGAAAATTGAATAACGCCAACGACTCTATTGCCTTGTGAGAATGAAAATGGTACGGTAAATGCAGAAGCAGAAGCACAGCGACACTCATCGGAGTGAGTGAGCGCCTATGTCTTGATCATTCCCAAATAGGTAAAAATGCGTTCAATTGCATTCCCGCTTCTTCGGTTGTTACAGTAGTTCGTCGCTGGAGCGGCCTCCTACTGCATCCTCGTAGAGGGACCAAGACGATAACGTTATATCGAGCGGAGGAAGGATATGTAGTGTAGTGATAGGGTATGTCTATATATATATATAGTGCAATTTTGCATCCGGTCTCATGGAATAGGTGGTACGAATAAAACGTTCGGTATGCGCGTTTGCATCATGTTGAAAACCGAGGTGGTGAGACAAATCAGAATATAGGAAAAAACCTCAGAACATTCGTCGGGTGCATACGTACTACTGCATCTAAGTATCGATCTTCCAACGGATTGATTAGATTTGGCGTTTGATTCCCTCCTCCCCCTCCTCCTGCTTTTTCTGAACCACGGGGATAATTCTCTCTACCTTTGGTCAAGATAACTTTCAACATGGCCAGCCTCACTGTTACTTAAAGCGAGATGAGACATCCAGACGAGACATCCGGACTATACATTTCCCCCACCTTACGTTACTTGTTACACCGCATGCGTAAGGCCGGGAAACGCGGGATTTTCCAATTTGGAATCTGAGGAAACAAGTTGATGGTTCATGCTTATTTCCTTATCTAGCAGCCATCAGGTCTGCACAGCACAGCGGTCAGTTTGGACCTTTCGGAGATATCACGGAGCGCCTAGACTGAAAATTCTTAGGTGATCGTTCGTTCCTGGTCAGGTTCCCGAAGCCTCCATACGGATACCCTGGAATTCTGGGAGCTACTCTCGAAGCGCTGCGTTTCGTTTCATATTCACGCCCAAATCTTTATTGTTCTTCTTCCACTGGAATTGGGACAGTTATGCACTATGCGCGGAAAGGTGAAACCGGCATTTCATCACTGTAATTAACCTTACAATTATTGGTACCCAACCCACGTACGCACTCTTAAATGCTCAGTTGTGTTGTGTTTCGATGTAGACGATCGATATACCTTGACTTGTGAATGTATTGTACAAAGTAGACCTGTGAAAGGCTACGTAGTAGTCGTGCCGCTATTCCTCTCCTATAGCATAGATAGCTACAAATCTATAAGACTAAGTTATCTCCCACGAATAGTACTCGTTCTGTCACGCTTTCCCCCACTCATCTGCCATCAGCGCTTGTCACTCACTATCTTAGCCATATTCGTCATCAGAAAAGAAGGAGAACCGAACGAATAGTCGAAAAACCCTCCGGGAGCAAGGGAAAGTGCCATAAAGCTGTGTGTGCCTGCATACAAAAAACCCTTTTTCGAAGAAAACACGAAACTATTCTACAATTACAGTTTCGCTATGGTACAAGTACAGCACTCGTCTTCTCAGAAAGCTGTTCGGTCAAAGCTATGAGAACAAGCGATCGCATTGCTCCCACCCAAGAGGTAAGAGGTAAATCCAGACGGAAGAGATGTCAAACATTGATTCACAGGTAGATTGCATCCGAAAGATAGTAAATACGTGTTCGTTATAGAGTGACGAGGCAGGCGCCGCCATCATCTTGAAGATGTCACTCATCTCGGCTCAGTTCCGATCCAATCCAATATGATAGGAAATTGTTGGAGTCTGAATGTCTCATCAATTTCAGGAAATGGTAACTGAAAGGGAGTACCTAGATTGGAAACTAACTACATGAATAGTGTTGTTATAACCTCATTGAGTGGAGTGAAAGCGTGAAAGCATCCCAATCCAGCCTTAGCTTGGGGTAAAAAAAGACCAAGAATAACCAGTATCCTTTTTTGTCTTTATTATTTCCTGGTTCCTTGGCTGATCTCCGAAACTTCTTTTTATCTGATCGGATCACGATCCCACATTCCACCGGTGTTCTGATCCTTCCCTCCGGCGTAATCGATGATTACTGTACTCTGTACAATGAAAGTGGGGGAAGTACTGTATTCGTACCTTGTTCCGTTCTGTTACTGTTGTGATCCTTACTTCTCCTTAATGGGATGTCTCTTATTTTCCATCCTTTCTTTTCCCTTACGGAGAATCTCCGTAAGTTTGAACATTTAGCATATCGGACTTTGTGGGTTGGAACCAGGTTCGGTTCTGTACTTTCTCATGCCACCGTATCATACACATTTACCCCACATGTGTTGTGTCTCATATCAATCACGAAGTACAGATATACAAGTGTTCCGCCGTATCAGGACAGCGGCCACCGAGACCGGAAGTATACTGTAAGGTATGGTAAGGCATGACAATTGTGTCGATTACTCGTAGTCCTGCATTCGGTTAGGAGAATTTCTCTGCCATAGGCTGTAGAAGTATCAGATCACTTCCTCTCGTCGTCTTCATTCACCAGACAGGTAGGTGTTCTGAGATCCCCACTACATGCCTATACCGAGGCCTATTCCAGGATCACCTATATCCCTCCTGTCCCTCTGTCCTCATGGGTTACATACATAGTCATACACGATATTATCTTTCTCCCTGTCTGACACCTCATTATACCTCCTATCTGTCTTTCAACTTTCTTCCTCTCTCTTTGCACTGTACTTCTGTTCTCGTAATTCATAACTCTCGGTCCCCTCTTGACTTCACACGCATATACACTTACACACGGTAACATCAGATAGATCAATCAATCGTCTGTGCACTTTCCATTTCCAACAACTCCATCTATATATCATCGTCCCAGAGAAAAACGTACAATTAGTACCATACATTTGGTATACAACAAACAAGCCACAAGCTCAACTCGATTAAGAGACAAAGTGCATTGCAATCAAACGGACAGGAGAGGGTTGGAATTACGTTATAGGAACACCGCGCTAGCCCCCCGAAAATTTCAAAACCCCTTTTGCCTTTTGGTTCACTGCCAGTAGTGACAGCTGCCTGGAGTAGAAAACACGGTCTCTGGGTCCATGTGCTTGGCTGTCTATCCGTCTGCACCACCTCGAGTAAGGGTTGGATTGTACGATTTACCCTAAGCGGTACAGGCGATAACATCATCAAGGCTATCATAATCGAACGCAGATTAGTATAATAAAAGGATAGATAGATATAAAGATCGACGGAAACGAATATTGAACATCCATCCCCTCAAAAATAGAACGTAGGTTGTAGGTGAAATACGGTGTAAGATTATTGCTATTAGGTGATAGGATTGGCACATAAGCATAAATTAGGTGAGTACCGTAAAACATTCTCTTAATTATGTCTGAGAAAAGGAAAAGGAACAATCGGCGTCTAACTTTCCGTAATGCCGGCTGGTTTAAGCGAGTTGGATCGCTACTGTATGGAGGGAGATGTGGAGTTGAGTTGATTAGATAAAATCAATGACATCCTTGATGCATCCCGATCAGTATGATGATGTATCTACTTGATCGTGGTGCATGTGGTACAGGGGTGGGCGGGGGTGTTGTGTGTTATGGGAAGTGTGTTTTCAGTGTGTGCGGTTGAGTCGGTGCAATAGCACGGGAAAGCTGACAAGCGTGGATTGATGATCGTGATCACGATGATCCTGATAGGTATAACATCAGAACAACAAGACATTCTTATTGTTCTCGATACAACTGTCTGTCAACAACCGTACCCTCGTTAGCTCAAGAGATCTATCACCCCGATCCACCATACATACATACGTACCCATCATCGAATACGTGAAGGTCATCAGTGCCACAGCTCTCTCTGTTACGCATTGAGCTCTCGCCCTCTTACGAAATTAGATTATCATTCAACCTCGTTGGAACAGAACAGCACAGACCATCCATCTCCTGTAAATAAAGTCAACATCCTCTTTGCTTAATCTTGCATCATTCGTTGCTTCGGTATACAGTAGACAGCCATATCACACAAATCTGTCCTAGAAGATCAACGCCCTGCCAAACATAGATCGAGAAGCATACCCATTGTCGATCTTATCAGCCAGAATCATACACGTGATCAACGACAGTGTCCGCTCCAATCGATACACCAAACACGACCTTGTACTTGCTGTACCCTCATTCTGACCTTTGCCAGTTCCCACCAATCTTTCCCCATCCACACGTACCCACCTCATCATCATTAGCTTCGATTCTCGGATTGGTACAGTGTATCAGCAAGTCGCCTGACTGACACTCACGGGGTATCGAGACGTCACTGTACAGCCAGGAGAGGTGTTTCGTAGCTTGGTTGCCTGCTTGCCACCGTTGCAAGAAGAGGAGATTCTTTCATCTTTATAACGTGTCAGTACAACTTGCTCGTCTTTTTCATTTTAATCATCTTACCAATCCCATGAGTTACCCTCCATCATGCCCTCGACAGTCTCAGATTTATCCGAGCTGGCTGGATCACCTGTACCCAGTTCATCTTGTATCGATTTACCTGAGATTGATTTTGACTTGAATACTTTCCTACAGTCTTGCTCAGAGTTCATGTCACAACCCCTTACGCCCTCGCCAGTCTTTCACGTGCCGCCTATCCTACCTAATCCGGCCGTATCTACACCCCCTTACACCTCTGACGAAGGTAGCGTCGCTGGTGACTGTAATCTCGACCTCGACCATCAACCGAAAATCAAACTCACACATCGTCCGGTCGCATCGGTCTCAGCGATACCTCAAATCACCCTCACCATGTCGTCCAATCGACAATTTAACGCTTACCAGTCACCCGATCCCTCCAATCCCTCTTCATCGAGTATGTCACTGAGGACTTCTCAATCCAGTTCCCGATCGCAGTCCCCTCCCTCTCTCACATATTCATATAGTAATCCCAACATCTTCGCCTCCTACCCTCAATCATACCCAACCACAGACTATTTCCCTCAACAACATCCTCAAATTATACCCCCTTCTGCAAATTCGCACGCCGGCTCACCACCTTGGCAAACTACTGATACCGAAGCCAACGCTTCTGGACTCGATGTGGATCTGGATGTCGATCTGGAAGGTATGACTGATGAAGGAACAGGCAAACTATCTTATTCAACTGCTTCTCCAGGTAAATCCCTCAAAGTAAGCGGTAAAGATTCAATACCTCGTCCACCAAACGCTTGGATCTTGTATAGATCCGATATATTGAAGGATCTTGCATCGGGAAACGATATACCTGGACTTGATGCTGTTTTGACGAAGTTGGGATATGGACCTGTCACTTCAGCAAGCTCAGATGAAAGTACCAATGAATCGGTCTCGGCGACTAAAGGGAAATCAAAGGAAGCGACAGATTCGGAAATGATGCCGCCACCTTCGACAATCAAAGTTAAGAAGTCGAAAAAGGGAGTTAAACAACCTACGGAGGAGTTTTTAAGTTTGGGTAGAGGTAAAACTGGGAAAGGTCTTCCTCAGGCTCATATAAGTAAACTGATCAGTACTTTGTGGAAGAATGAAACGGAAGAGAGAAAGGCATTTTACGAGAGAAAGGCTGATTTGAGGAAAATTGAGGTCAGTACTGTTGACCTTTACGTTGTTCCGCCACACCAAGATTTGAGCACTATTTCTTGGCACATATATTGTCGGTCTTCAAAGATATGAATCGACTAGCTGACGCATTTTGATAATTATAGCACCAAAAGAAATACCCAGACTACAAGTTCCAGCCAATGCGAAAAGCGGACAAGATCCGACAGCGAGAAGAGAGGGAAAGAGAGCGGGAAGAACTCAAACGTCAAAAGGAAGCTGAGAAGCAGGCTGGCAGTAAGTTAAGCATTTTCGGATTTGAATGTCACGGTACTAAGCAGTCATCGATCTTGTCAGAGGCGAAACGACATCAGCGAAGACAGCGAAATCGGGTTTCGCCGTCATCACCATATTCGGTCATGAACTCGACCAAAAGACCAGACACGGGATCTCTCGCTCGGTCATTGACGTACTCTGGCGAGTCAAGTAAGAATGGAGACCAGTGGTGGGCTAATGCTGGTCCAAGTGCTGGTGAGTTCTTGTCATCACGGATTTATATTGAAATCGTTTGCTGATATCTGCATCTTCGCACAGCATATGGTGGTCCTAGACGTGAAACCGAGCCTGCTCCCTCCAGATATGCTCTCGGTGCGGATCCGTTGGGTGTATACCCATTCCCAGTACCTATCGATGCTTTGCCCGCCTTGGCTCCAGATGATAGCAGCATCATGCATCAGCAGGGAACGCCGAGTGCGATGATCGCCGAAGATTACCACTCATGGCAACATCGACAAAACCACGGTCACCCTCAACCTCATCCAATGTTTACACCAGCACCTTCGGCTCATATGGAGTCAAGACAAAGAAGTCACACTCCGAGAGCTCCTGCTATGAGTCATCAGTCTTCCTCCGATATACATCCTTCTCTTCGACCTCCCACTCAAGCCCAACAATCAATCCCACATCCTCAGCCCCCACAGGTTGAGGAAGTGCCTCCTCAGCCGATGCATGGTTTGGGCGTCTACCCATCGATGCATTCGGCAGTTCCCTTCATCGCAGATCCATTACCTATGGATGCACATGGACGGCCTATGGCCATCCTCGGACTGGACGATATCCAGCCTTTCCCGGAAGACGACAATGGTGATCCTGCTATGCTAGCTGAGATGTGGTGGAACCTCCAAGATGAGGATGTGAGGGATGATTTGGAAAATGCCACTGGACCAAGCGGTCTCTTAGCCGATGAGAGGACATTGCAGGTCTATGATATCAATGCTGACGAGGCTGGAAGATCATCAGCAGCAAGAGGTGAGCTCGAGCAGTATTCGAAGATATACATGTCCATTGTCGGAAAACTAATACCTTTGCCCACTCACTTGTCGCAGTCTCGATCACACCCACCGATGTTCCCAGTGGCAGTAATAGTGCTGCACCCCTCACACCCTCTACAACATTCCTCCCTCAAGAGCCGCTCGGAATTCCTGCAGGTGAAGTCGCCTATCCATACCCTCAAGGATTTGTACCCATGTATGTCTCGGTGATACCTGAAGATGGGAACATCGACCCTTCCATACCCTTCTTCGCTCCGGGCTATGATGCGAATCTATCGTACTTACCTATGGACGCCACACTCGATCCATCATTGTTCGTCCCGATAGACGAACAGGGTCCTTTCCTCTCTACTCAACAACCAATGTCACCTACTGAAAGTTGGTCTGCAGGTCCTACACCTCGAGAAGCTACATTCTTACGTGCAGCCGGACCGGAGTCTACTCGAATTCCGTCCAATTCGTCCGAAGGCACCGTCAGAACCGTATCGTCAAATCAGCAATCTGCTCCACGATACGTTTCGAACTCTGCTTATCCGCTTACTCCATCTTCTCAAGATCCTACTGCCCTACCTGGGACAGGTGGTGGCATAGTCGATAGAAACACTTCCTACTCTGCTTTAGCAGCTGTCATGTCTGGACAAACCATGGGAATAGGGATGAGTATGGGAGGGGCGGATGATATGTTAGGATGGGATGATAATGATGTGATTGAACATTCTGAAGAAGATGAAGAAAACGAACAAGAGGGATCCCAACAACAACGAAAGGAAAAAGGTAATAATAGGATACCTACTCCTATTAGTGCAAGTGCTTCTACACCTAGACCTAGACCTGAACAGACTCAGGCTCAGGTTAAATCACCATACGATCCTAAATCCATTCCTGATCCACAGAAGGAACAGTCACAGATACCTAGGAAACATGCTACGAGAAGTAGAGCGGTAGCTTCGAAGTTCAATGGAGATGGAGGGGTATAAGTGTACATGTTGGAATGAGACATTTAGAATGGTTTTTGATGATGGTTTATACAATATTCTTGCTTGTCTGCATTTCTTTTATTCATCTTTTATGATTGTGCTTCCTTGCTTTACTTTGCTCGGCTTGGTTTGGTTTGGTTTGATTTGGTTTGAGTTTTGATTCTTCTTCGAGTTGTCAATTACCGTATGCAGTAAAATATCGTATCATACAGTACAATACATTATGGTAAATATAAATTACGGAAATTTAGTACTCATGAGGGTATGAAAATACATTGAAGATACATAAAATAACGTTATGAACTCATGTATATTGTTTTGTACTGTACACCTATCACGTGATATTTGATGGTCCAATGCTCTGGTCCAGCGATGTTGGAAAAATGAAAGGGATGGAAAAGCAAAATATCTTACTCTTCCTGAAACTTACCATACAGCATTGTATTGTACTGACTGACTCAAAAATGACAAGATACATGATCACATTCCTCTATCATATCACACTAAATACTTTGTAGAAGATTTCGATCGATCGATCAACTCCAACCTAAACCTCTTTTCATCCTGGGTGTATCCTGCTGTGGAGTATCATACCAACCTCCATTCCTATCTTTACCCCACCAGCTCTTCCTCTTTGACCTATTACTTTCACTTCCTATTTCACTCGGAGCAGTGGGTATGGGCTGTACCGGATTCAAAACCGGTGCATATTCTCCTCGAGTATGATCTTGACCCGTGGATCTCCATTGGAAATACCTTTTCTTCTCTTCCCCCTGATGTCCCTGTGTCGGTGTCTGTAAATTCAGATTCGGTCGATATTCACCTTCACCTTCTGGTACATCTTCCAAAGGTGGCATCGACAAGGAAGTATATTGTTGTTGCGGGTTTTGTTGGTGTGGATGTGAAGATGATGGTTGTAAATTGTTATATTCCTTCAAGTAATTATCCTGCCTTTCATACCTTCCTTCAGGACCTCTTCCATAATCATAACCTCCAAATTCATCAACGTTCATATTCATACTATTACCAGCCGAACTTTCACTTCTCATGTGTCGAGCTGCAGCAGGTCCAAAATGAACTTTTGATCCTTGACCAGCGGAATTCGGCAGTTCATGTCCATATCCACCTCCACCTCCTCCACCACGGTGTGAACGGGATCTACCAAATGGTGGAGCCAGAAACCCACTTTTGGGCGGTGAAGTAACTTGTAATCTGGGTGAATAATATCCTTGGTTCCTTGGCTGAACCGTCTGAGGCATCGACATCAAAGGTTGTTGTTGTTCTTGCGTTTGGTCTTGGGACATTATCGGAGGTTGATATGGTGGAGGAGGTTGATAAGGCATCATTGACCTGCTCATACCCATGTTTGGCGGTACTCCCATTCCCATTCCCATAGGTGGTACGCCCATAGCCATCATGGGAGGTGGACCACGGGGAATGATTGGTGGACCCATACCTACCACTGGGACTATAGGAGGAGGTAGAGTTGCACTTCGGACGACGGCATTCATTTGAGCTCTCTGTTGTCGACGTAGGGCTCGGTACCATATTGATTGGAATGAAGATCGGTTTCGGGCGTAACAGAGCAGTAAACCGAATATCAATACACCGAGAAGAGTTCCAATGACTGAATACTTGAGGTCAATTACTGCTTTCGTATTTGGTTGTATCCAAAGGTGACTCACGTATACCAGCCAATTTTTTGTTTGCTTCACCTTCGTCCCTGGAATATAGATTGGCGGCATTGACAGAATTTGGTTTTCCAGCTAGACCGACATATTGAGCCGACTCGGAATAGTATAATGCACTGGATGGGTTTCTCGAAACATTTTAAGCTATATCCATGTCGTACGATTAATTATCAAGTTAACTCACGTATAAACCCCTGACATGAAAGGTGTACCTAATTTCACTTCACCTTTCCCTTCCGGTACGCTCCCATTCTGCCAGGCCACGATGGAGCTCCAACATGTCCTACCTGCGACATCACGATTCCTCACCAAGGAAGTCGGATCGATGGCATATTGAGTGCCACAAATAGATATCTTCAGATCGATCGAAGCGTCACAAGGCACGTTCTAAATTTCACAATCCCTCTATCAGCCTCACACGTTACAAATCCATGCAAAGAAAGAAGGACCTACCCATCGAGTTGTATCTCTACCATCTCTCACTGCACCATTGACCTTGGCGAATATCCTCTCTGCAATATTGGTAGGAACGAAGATCGAATCGAAAGCAGGATCGACTGTGCCCTGTTTCTCCTGTGTCAACTGATATGTCCGACAAGCTTCATATGTACATGATAGCTGAACATAGACTTACATAATGATTCTCCAGATCAATCACTTCACCTCCTATCCTGAATCGATCTACGTCAAATCCCCATGATCCACCCACAGAAGAATTTGCGTCAAGCCAATTGCTGAAAACCAAGCCATCATGTAAGCTCATAGCTACTATGCCACCAAAGAGAACATGGTAGTTAGATTTGTAGCTTACAAATTCCCCTCATGGACTCCAGCAGGTACCGCACCCCAATGGATCTCACCAGCTAGATCATCAGTATTCGTGGAGAAGTTGTTGATCTGGAATCCCACGGTGAATGATGTGAGCTGTTCGGTTGACCCATCATTATCGGAAGTGATCATTGACGGGATCATAGAGTTTGATTTCCGGTCCTGAAGATTAAGAGGAAGATCAATCAGCACGACCGGTTCTCTGCTCCAGAAGTATGTACTTTTGATTCACTATCAATAGAGAGAAATGTAGTTACTAATAACTCACCTGATACACTCCCATACCCCAGAATCCACCCGTTCCATCTGTCAACTTGGTATCCACACCATCCAGCACCGCTCTAGGGTCATTCGTCTGTACGGCTGCAGCCAATACGATAGGTCTCGGCGTAGCTTCGTCCCCTCTTTCATCGGAAATTATATCCGAGGCGAATCGACCTGCTACAGATATTGTTGAGGAGGACCCGGAAGGGTAGGGGAAGACGTAGGCTAGATCTTGTTCCGATATCTAGGCCCGGAAAACAATCGGTAAATCAATTTTTGGACTTCCCCACTGTTTGGGTATATGTAAGGTAGGGAGGATGGAGAACAGTGAGACGTACAGATAATGAATCTGATCTTGTCACTTCGAATCTAAACTATAACGTTCAGCATCTGAGACATGAGGATAAAGGGGGATTGAAACCTTACAAATTGGAATCTTCAATACATTCTTCACATCCCGTCGCAGCAATGATGAAGAAATCGACATTCGTAGCTATATCAATATCGCAAGTCATCAGCCTGCAATCTGATTTACTGGGTGACAACGGAGATGTGTCACCTACAACAAGTCAATCTCATCTCTGTTGGTGGATTACCCACGTTTGCACTCAAAACGTTCGTTCCTGCCCCGCTTCTATACAAGGGCATCGTAGTATATTCGCTCCCCATTCGTTCTTGGTCTTGTCTGTCATCTGCTCGAACGTGCGGTATACGGGGTAAGTAGATTGAGAGGAGGGCGGTAGTGAAGGTGAGGGAGAGAGGCATTTTAGTTGATAATGAAGGATGCCGAGGATAACCTCATATAATATGATAGATGAACTATTGATGGAATGGTGTTATTGTACTATATTGCTGGTGATATCAGAGATATTATTTCTGCGCAATTCAGTAATTGACAGATTAGACGATGAAGGATCAAGAGGGGCATCGATCCTTAGCTTCTCTTCCTCTACTGATCCCTTCTTATAAAATACCACCCTGCTCCCAACGTTGATAGCTTGCTCTCTTCATAATTTTCACCAAAGTTATTTCGACCTATCCATCCTTGATCGTTTTTGTGCATATCGAGAAGCAGTCAAGAAGAGACTAGATATCATCCTTTCATGAAAAGGCAAGGAAAGAAGGAATCACTTGGAACAAAGGAAAGCCAACTCACTTATATAACCTTATAACCAGTTACGATCTATATTCACACTCTCCTTTCTTACCCATCCACGACCACCGAATATTACCTTACCTTACGTCTGATATCGTCAAGGGCAAAGATGTCGCTGTCCGTTTTCGTCTGTGGCTAAGCTCAAGAGGAAAGGATTGTTTGTTTATTATACTTTTGTGTTGATGTTGAAAGTACCCCTTTGGGTTTTGGGCGTTTCAGAATGTTGATTGGTAGATGATGGTGTATCCTTTAGGTGGTTTCGTATCTCCCAAGATGGATGAGGTATCTTAGACCATGGTTAGTTGTCTCTGTAAACGGTACACGAATAATGTTGTGATTTCCAAGTCAAAATTTTGAGATGATGAGCCAGCCAAGTGAAGTGAATGTCAATGTGGTTGTTATTGTCATTGTTCGTACATTGAAAAGGAGATATAGCGCACGGACGACGCACTGGATTCATTCGATCAACTGGATACACACACAAACGACCCTTACTATCATACATCAAGTAATTCTCTTACAACACCTCTTACGGGCTACATCACCTCCCACTGCTACAATACCTCCCTTCGCTATACCTGCTGTTGACCATATCCCGGCTGATGGGATTGCTGAGGCGGAGGAGGTGGTCTATACCCACCACCCCATCTATTCTGAGAAGGAGGTTGAGGATCAGGTCCGTCGCCTTGTTTCATCTCCCATTCTATTATTCCCTGTCGTCAGCTTGAGATCAGGAAGAAATGGGAACACTCTGGCTGAAGGGGCTATTCGACTTACGACATATAGTACATATCCATATCCTAGATTTGGTGAAGGGTATTAAAGGGATCCAAAAAAACTCGAACCATGTCCTTGAGCTTCCTCCGACTGTCCACCAATGTGTTATTTAGTACTGTATCTCTATGATTGGATGATGGGGTATTATGACATACCGACAGCAGCTGTATTGCAATTCATTTGCTATTAGCTCAACGTCCTACCTTCAAGTTATCATATGACAAGGGCGGAGAAAGAGCTGACATACCGTTGTTACACCTTGGACACATTCTACCTGGTTCAGAGGCATCTTGCTTGAACTGACCAGCCGTTCATCAGTTACCGAAATCACCTTTAATCTTTAGACTTGTCATACTCACTTTCGTTGGGAACCCGACTGATTCAACGGATAAGTTCAGGTCAGCTACTCGATCATTAAATTCATCCAAGCAGCTCACATATGAGTGGAATGCACACTATGAGCATGTACCAGGCAGGTTAGTAATTAGATACACTGACCTGAAACAAGGGAGGTTGCTCTACGTGGTTTAGTCGATGCTCACTGATTGTTGACCGTTCACTTGATCTGATGTATATTGCAGTCCGAGGAGAATTCAGATCTAGGTCGATGGGAGGAGAAGAAAGTTCTGTATGTTTAAGGAACGTAGTATAATCGTATGATCTGATCGTCGTATATAAGCAGTGCAACATTTCAATCTCAGCTTCAATCTTCAACAACAACATCAACATCGCGCAGGCCCAGACAGCGGGGGCCAAGCGAGTGGAGGTCAAGCCAAGACATGGGGAACATTGAATAAATATCATGACATCACACTTCGGAAGCATCAGTGGCAGCGGGATCAAATGATGGTTTTTTTTTTTAATGAGAATGGATTTATTCCACTTTATCCCGCTTATCTCGTCAAAGTCGTCTATCCCATTTTTTTTTGATTTTTTGGAATCTTCGAGGTGGTTCTTGGTTTTTTCAATCCATAGGGCAAAAGTGCCACATCACCACTCAAAATTAACAGGTTATCACGTCAAAGTACTCGTTACACTGCAGAGTGAATGAAAAGTTCAACTGCAACTGCAATCTCATCCTTCATACTGGCAAGCATAAATCATTATTAAAAACTCAGTTCGTTTGATCACACTATAGACCAGATCATCGAATTGTAGACTCCCTCACAGGACTGTATCACTTTCATATCCACATAGCATAGAAATATCAAAATGGCCGTGAGTCGTCCTTCGCTTGTCGTCGAGGAAATGAGGAAAGCTAGCTGACGTATTTACGATGCAACAGAGTGTAGTCGGTATTGATCTCGGTAACCTCTCGTCAAAGATTGGTGTAGCTAGACACAGAGGTATTGATATCATCGTAAACGAAGTGTCCAACCGAGCTACTCCGTGAGTATAGCAATCCTTATATATCATTCTATCTTCCTTTCCTTGTCATCCCACTTGAAGTACAGATAATTAACATCATTCCTTCCTCGTCTTACAGCTCCCTCATCTCCTTCACTCCCAGACAAAGACATATCGGTGAACCAGCCAAGACCGCCGAGACCTCAAACTTCAAAAACACTGTTGGATCACTCAAGAGATTGATCGGTAGATCCCTCAGTGATCCCGAGATTGAAGAGTACGAGAAGAAGTTTATCAATGCTCAGTTGGTTGATGTGAATGGAAGTGCTGGTGTCAAGGTGAGTAGCGGTGCTCTGTCCACAATACTCCCCTCCTGTATAGATATAACTAACTGATACGTGCGATTCAATGATATCAGGTAAACTACCTTGGTGAACCAACCGAATTCTCCTACACCCAACTTGTCGCTGCTTTCCTCGGTAAACTTCGAGATACCGCTGCCAACGAGCTCAAACAATCCGTTTCCGACGTCGTCATCGCCGTCCCAGGATGGTACACCGATGTTCAACGACGAGCGATGCTCGATGCCGCCAACATCGCTGGACTTAACCCCCTCCGATTAATCAACGATACCACCGCCGTCGCCCTAGGTTACGGAATCACCAAAGCTGACTTACCCGAATCTGCCGATGCACCAAGACACGTCGTCTTCGTTGATGTTGGACACTCCAACTACTCGGTCTCTGTCGTTGCCTTCTCCAAAGGTCAATTAACAGTCAAGTCAACAGCTTATGATAGACATTTCGGTGGTAGAGATTTCGACTATGCCTTGGTACAACATTTCGCTAAAGAGTTCGACTCGAAATACAAGATTGATGTTCTCTCTTCACCGAAAGCCGTATTCAGATTGGCCACAGGATGTGAACGATTGAAGAAGGTTTTATCTGCCAATGCCGAAGCTCCTATCAACGTCGAGTCATTGATGAACGATATCGACGCATCATCATCATTGAAGAGAGAAGAATTCGAAAAATTGACTGATCACTTGTTAACAAGAGTTAACAACCCTCTTGCCGAAGCTTTGGAGAAAGCCGGTTTGACCATTGATCAAGTTGATGCTGTTGAGTTGGTTGGTGGATCAACTCGAGTGCCAGCAATTAAAGAGAGAATCCAAGCTTTCTTCAATGGTAAAACACTTTCTACCACTCTTAATCAAGATGAAGCTGTCGCCCGAGGAGCCACATTCGCTTGTGCCTCTCTATCACCTGTATTCAGAGTAAGGGAGTTCGCCGTTCACGATATCGCCTCTTACCCTATCAAGGTTCAATGGGAGAAAGAAGCTGGAAACCCAGATGAAGATTCTGAATTAATCGTTTTCCCTCAAAATAACCCTATCCCCTCGACTAAGATCTTGACCTTCTACAGACAAGGTCCATTCGAACTTGAAGCTCAATATGCCGAACCTTCCTTATTACCCAAGGGAACCAACCCATGGTTAGGTAAATTCACCGTCAAGAATGTTGAAAAGCCAACCAACGGGGAACAACTCGCTTGCGTCAAAGTAAAAACCCGATTGAACCTCCACGGTATTATCAACTTTGAAGGTGCCTACATCCTCGAAGAGGTTGAAAAGGAGGAAATTGTCACCACCGGCGAAGGTGATGAGAAGAAGGAGGAAAAGAAGTTGGTCAAGAAGATTCAACGAAAGGGAGATTGTGCGGTTGTAGGACAATACTCTGGTTTGGTCAAGAATGTCGTTGATGACTTGACCGAAAGAGAGGGTAAGATGCACGCTGAAGATAAATTGGTCATGGAGACTGAGGTGGGTACTAGTGTTTTTGGAAAAGTTTGCAAAGCTGATGTTACGTTTTGGGTCATGTAGGACCGAAAGAACGCCCTTGAAGAATACGTCTATGAGATGAGAGGAAAATTGGAAGACCGATATTCCGCTTATGTGCAATCTCAAGAGAAATCCGATTTACTCTCTGGACTTCAAGAGGCTGAAGATTGGCTGTACACTGAAGAAGGTGAAGATGCCACCAAATCAGCTTACGTCTCTCGACTCGATGCTCTTAAAGTCAAGGGAGACCCTATTGTCTTGAGATGGAAGGAATCAGAGGAAAGACCTAAAGCCGCTGCTGCTACTCGAGAGGCACTCAACACTTATTTGAACGCTGCTCAATCAGGTGATGAGAAGTATAGTCATATCTCTCAAGAGGACTTGCAAAAAGTTGTGAGTAAAACGGATTACATCATATACACAGCTTCCAACGATCTGTCATATATATATGCATTGTGACATAAGCTAATGAAGAATGGAATGATGTAGATTGACGCTACCGCCAACACCCTCTCATGGTTGGAGAACCAACTCGTCCGACAATCTGAGAAACCCAAGAATGTCAACCCTGTCGTCACCTCTGCTGAGATCAACAAGCGAAAGGAGGAGGCCGTCTTCACCTGTGCTGGTATCTTGAACAGACCTAAACCCAAACCCAAGGTCGAAGTTCCTCCTACCTCCGGTACTGAAACCCCTAAGAAGGAAGAGGAGAAGATGGACGTTGAAGGTGAAGGTGAAGGACCCAAGGTTGAGGAGATGGATGTTGATTAGATTAGAATGATTTGATTCTCAATAGATGAGGAAGGCAAGGGGATATGTATATTCAATGATACAGCTACATTGTTATGTTTCGCTTTGGTCTGGTATGAGTACATGCATTAATTAAGAAGTGCAACGTTGTGTATGGTATAAGGCATGTTACGCCACATTGAGTTATACCGAGTCGAGGTGGTACATCTCCGCCACGTGGATGAGTAGTAGGTATTGTAAGTCGCGCTTGTCACCGTGCATCACCCACTCACTCACCGTACAAGGTTGATTTCATGAGACACATCCATCCAAAGTAACAACATCTTCACTCCTTTATACTGGTTTATAACATTCTTACTTTGTCACTCAGATACTCACGTACAGGACAGTACAACACCTAGAAAGCCTGTACATATATATCACCAGGCTGAACAGGTCGACACCAAATTCATATCAGTGATTATCTATCCTCGGTTGACTCTCACTCAAGATGTCATCCCCAACAACATCTTCCTCCCTATATCCAATCCATCTTTTAATGGACGAACTAAAATCTGAAGATGTCGTCTTGAGATTATCATCCATCCGAAGATTATCTACTATCGCTTTGGCACTGGGACCTCAACGTACGAGGGAAGAACTCATACCATTCTTACAAGATCAATTGGACGACGAGGATGAAGTTCTCTTGGTCCTCGCTGAGGAGCTGGGCAATTTCGCAGAGTACGTAGGTGGGAATGAATACGCTTGGGTTGTTTTGGGTCCATTGGAGAATCTGGCTGCGGTTGAGGAGACTTTGGTTAGAGATAAGGTGAGTGTTGTTTTTTCTGATTGATTAGGTCAAGGGTGAGATGCGCCTTGTCTAGATGAGGTATGGGATTTTGCGTGGGACTTGTTCAGGTTGAGGTACTATAAGAAAGACATTGATCAATCGACCATTGTCATCTGCTGTCCTCTTCCACTTTCGCTATCTTGAATACTGATGAATCTTTTACAACCCCTCCAGGCCGCCGAATCAATCTCCAAGCTCTCCACACTCCTCAACGCCTCACAAATCGAAGAACACCTCTTACCCCTCCTCCAGCGGCTCTCACAAGGTGATTGGTTCACCTCTCGAACTTCCGCCTGTGCCCTGTACGCTGCTCCATACCCCATCGCGTCAACTGGTGTACAAGAAGAGATGAGAAAGTTGTTCGCGGCGTTGACGACCGATGAGACGCCCATGGTCAGACGAGCGGCTGCCAAGGCTTTAGGAGTGAGTGAATCCTAATTGTGAACCACCATGTCACTCATTGTCCAATTTGGCACGCCCTATATTGCGTTACTGATACGTGTAATAATAATTCCTATAGCCCTTCGCTAAGTCCGTTGCAGAAGTGACCGACCAACATTCAATCTTGATCTCCGATATCATCCCCCTTTATCGAAAATTAGCAGGTGACGACCAAGATTCAGTCAGACTCCTCACCATCCCCGATCTGATCGCTATTGCAGCTGCACTCAACCCCGAAGAAGTTAAGGAACATATCCTTGAACCTCTCCGATCTAGCGTGACTGATAAATCGTGGAGAGTCAGATATATGGTTGCGAATGAGTTTGTCGGTCTCGCTGAGGGTGTGGGAGAGTCAATCATCAGAGAAGAATTGGTCAATGCCTTTGTAGGGTTGTTGAAGGATAATGAAGCGGAGGTTAGAACTGCTGCTGCTGGACAGATTCCTGGTAAGTACGCTGTTCCAGTAGCATCTTCATCACTATTTTGCATTTAAACACACCCAAGACAGTATTACATGCCCTCTCTCATCTGATTGTCTAGCGGTGCGTGAACATGATAGCTGATATCCCGTTGCTGTATTACCTTAGGCTTTGCTAAACTTGTCGACAAAGAAGTGATCCTTGCCAAACTTCTCCCATGTGTACGGGATCTCGCAACCGATTCAAGTCAACATGTCAGAGCTTCCTTGGCTATGCAAATCTCCGGATTGGCTCCTTTACTCGGTACTGACTCGACCGTGGAAAACCTTTTACCATTGTTCTTGCAATTGTTAAAGGATGATTTCAGTGACGTTCGATTGAACTTGATTGGTAAACTTGATATGGTCAATGAGGGTGAGTGAGCAATTCCTCCTATCATAAGTTGTGACATATAAGGCAGATACTAATCTGTTCTATTGTTCATTGCTGGGTGTACTTTTGCACAGTCATCGGTATCGAACGATTATCCCAAGCACTCTTACCTGCCATTATGGAATTGGCTGAAGACAAACAATGGAGAGTCCGACAAGCTATCATCGAATATATCCCCTTGTTAGCTCAACAGTTGGGTGTACAGTTCTTTGACGATAAATTAGGACAACTTTGCATGTCATGGTTGGGAGATACCGTTTTCTCCATCAGGGAAGCTGCCACGATCAACTTGAAGAAATTGACGGATGTATTTGGTGTGGAATGGGCGAAATCGACAATTATACCTAAAGTACTTGAGATGGGTGATCATCAGAATTATCTGTATAGGATGACTACCATCTTTGCTATTACTGTGAGTGATACGACTGTGTGATTTTTCATAGACACCTTTTTTTTGACAAAAGACATGTCAGCTGATTCCGCATTTGGTTGTTGGTTTAGACAATGGCCCCATCGCTCAACGTCCCAATCATCAGAGATACAGTCCTAGAATCAGCTCTGAACCTAGCCAACGACCCTATCCCCAATATCCGATTCAACGTCGCCAAGTGTCTCGAAACCTTGGCTGCTGTCTTGGCTACCACCCCCGAAGGACAGGAGATCATCTCTCGAAAAGTCATTGCTGCCTTGAAGAAGTTGCAGGAGGATAGTGATGCCGATGTGAGATTCTTCGCTACCAAGGCATTTGAGAGGACTGCGGGTGATAATGGGGAACCTATGGGTGAGTCTGATCACTCATTATTAACTGAGTGGCACGGTGTGCTGATAAGTTGGGAGTAGTGCTATCATAGGTTCACGACTGCATTCGTTGGGACAAGATGACACTGAGGTGTGACAGAGCGTGGTCTAGGATGTAGGAAACGCCTGTGAATGGGAAAGAAGGATAATTTCAACTGTGTATGATGGAAGAATTAGAAAGCTAGAAGTGAATCATATGACTTATAGTGCGATAAGCGAAGTGAAAAAAGGAGAAAAACAAACAAACATTTTCAGTACGAGTTTTGAGGAATATACTTTATACGTCAAGATCAGATCGACTAATCCAAATCCAATTAGACTGTTCGTTTATCTCGATTCTCTTTTTTTTTTCTCATTCAATCTTATTCCTCATTCGTCCTTTCAAAACCAATAAATGTATAAAAATCAATTCAACCAAATAATCATTATCATCTCTGTTATAGATATACCCACTTTTTTTCCTTTCCCTATCTTTCGCTGATAAGTTTCTGTCTTTTCTTCTTATATACAAAAATGAACATGAACTGAATGACAAGATCGATCACTAAAAACTGTCCGTGAAATAGATCAGATAAATGACACTAATATCATGACCAATTGTGTTACTAGCGTAGGCAGTATCATGAAAGTAATAAAAGAATTGCCGTTCCCATTTCCGTGCTTTCCAAGTACGTGCGATTGATGTCACGATTCGCGATACGTGCATTCCTAGATTGGATAAGTCCACCACAATATGCATCGGTCTTCAACATCTGTGTTCTGGGGTGATAATGTATTGTTGGCATACTAACAAATCACTAGTACTATTACCACATATAAACGACTTAATCGTCGTCGAGAATTTCGATTATCTCCGTAACATCCTCACTGTCAACTCTCCCTTTTCTACTTCCCTTCTCATAGTGCCTTGTCTCCTTCTCATGCTCATGCTCATCTTCCCCATCATCATCATGATCAACATCCATAGGCACGTCCACATCCACATCGGGATCTACTTCAGGATCTAGATCTAGATCTTGATCTTGTCGTTGTTGATCCTCTTCATCATCTAACGGAACGTACAATTCATAAATCGCATCTCCTTCTGGACCTTCCACTACGTTTTCTAGTAAATCGCCACTTAGATCTATATAATGTGAATAAAAGTACTTTGTAAGTAATTGTTTTTTTTTCTCAGCTTTCATGTCAATATCAAGACTGAAGAGTCGAACAAGGAGACATATGATCTGATTTATTCTTGGAATTTGTTGGAAAAAGATATTTATCAAGTATGAACTCACATTGTATACCCCTCTGATCAACTTCTTCAACCACCTCCTCATCAATCTGGGAATAAGCCATAGCTCCCATGGCACTTACAAACATATGTTGAAGGCCGTTAAACTCCCTCGTCTGAGCAGCAGTGAACAGTCGATCCGATAGATTTATACCTATCGGTGAGATATCACTTTCTTGTCTTTGCTGTTGACTGAGGGATTGAGTTTGGGACTCTATCGATTGATGATTGGCTGCTGAGACTGGAGCAGGGAAAACTAGTTGATGCAGTAATGACAAAGTTGGAAGAAGTAATGATAACGCACTGTAAAGTGTAACACACTTTTAGTATCTTCCATTTTCACAAACTACGGCAGTTCTTTCTAAAGAAGGAGAGAACCTATCCCGGTTCACTCACTCTTTGTATGATTGCAATACTCCAAAAATCCCATAAAGCTTATTACTCTCTCTTTGTAGGACGATCACCAAAGCAGGTACCAATATGGATTTTTGACCCATTATGATCACGGCGTCAGGGTGAGAGATTGATAACATGCATAATCCTCGGACAATCAATAGACTCGTTTGCAGTGACTGATAATAAATCTCATCAGCATGTAATCCTTCTTCCTTTAGCGGATGGATTACTCACCTCAGATTCACCAGCCGAAATGAGATACCTCGATAATCTATCAACCAAGGGTGATTCGTTAGGTGATCCAGGTTGATACTTGTCCGAAGCAGTGATTAAACTTCTGAAATGACACGATTCTACACATCGTCGTAAGTTTGAGCACTGCAGATGGCAAAGTCAGAATTGGATTTTGCACGTACGACGAGAAGCAACATAAAACACTTCTATTCCTCTTTTCACCACATACGGACCATTGTGATTTGCCATCAACCCTAGTATGATATCTACCAATTCATCACCTTTCCTGTGTGTTTTGGTCAGCTGCCGTACTCTTCCAACATCAAGTAGCTTACCAAATGGAAGTTTCGGACGTAAAGCAAATAGCTTCTGCTAATCCTGCTATCTTATCTGCCAATTCCAAGAACCAATTGTCTCTGTCTGCTTTCTTCGCTCCACCTTCTGTCCCAAGATCGGTATCGATACGTGCTTTGAACGTATCCAGCTTGGCAGTATCTGAATATATCGAATGTACCGTCGATTTGAGATTGTCTGTAATATTCGTTGAAGACAATGCACGTGTAACCGCTGGGAAAAGAAAGGTTGTACTGGTGAGCAGAATAAGAATATTACAGTAGACCGCGATCTATTTTCAGACGGAGAGAATCAAGAAAATCATTAGTAGTTCATTTTTTAACGATTATTAATTGAAACACTCACATCAGTCAGGGTCACCTGATCCACATCCGAGATGACCTTTGACCCAAAGCTTAACATATCGCTCAAACAGTTGATGACCATTTCCAACATCTCTTCAAATGTCATCTCGGGATCTCCACAGACTTTGAGTAACTCCGAACATCGTTGAGTATATGTCTCGTGACCCTCTATATCGATTGGCGGACGATAGTTCATCAATCGATATATGGTAGGTTCAATGGTCAAGCCAAGTGTATATTGGAATGCCGATATGGAAGCATGGTTCAGTAAATGATATAGGAGCTGTAATGTAAATAACATAAGCTGAGTGTGTACCGCTGACTTGTAAAATAGGATCAGCTTACCTCGGCTTTCTCATCCTTCGTCTCTTCTTCTTCTTTTGCCTCTCCATCTATCATCATTCCCTCATCTGCCCGTTCTATCCCTGGACCCCAATCTATACCATCATCAACTTCTTCTTCACCTATCACAGGAGACGACTTTCTCTGACTCCTAGCTGGGGAAGCTCGAAAAGGCGAAGGGGAAGGACCACGAGTAGGCGAGGCTTGTGGACTGAGATCGGCCGTTTTCTGCCTTTTGGCTCTAGGACCAACAGTCGGGGTAGCTGCAAAGGCATTATTGAATCCTCCGAAAGTAGGTCCAGACGTTGGCGCTTTTCCTAAAAGTCACACACAATATCAATAAACACTACTCAGCATCTTGGGCGAGGTCTGGATTTACTTACCTTTCCCTTTAACAGATTTGATCAGCGGGGTCATCTCCTCTTCTACTGGTTGACTCCGCCTTCTACTTGGGGAACCAAGTTTGACAGGTGTAGGCAATCCTCGATATTGCGATTGTGAACCTCCAGCAAACCTTTGAGATTGTTGTTGTCGAACTTTCATCGCTGAATTATGAGCAGCATGATTCTAAGGTTGACCCAACCCCCATCGCAATCAGTATCTCTCGACGTATATGTAGTTTGGGGAGACACGTAAACGTACAGAAAATACAGCTTGATGTTTGATATTTTCCATTTGTTTCTTAGCTTGATTCTCTTTCTCTTTAATCTGAACATCTTTATCTTGAATAGTCAATTTGAGTTTCTCCAATTCAGCCAGATGACGTTGATGTTCCTATATACCAAATCTTCGTCAATCCTACCAATCACTGATATTACCAAGAACATCACTCACCTCTTTCTGAGCTCGACGTACCATCTCAGCTTCACCTTTCGCCGCCCATACCTGACTTTGTAGCTCTTTAATCTTCTCTCTAACATCTACACCACTTTGTCCTTCATCTTGATGAGGAGGACGCTGAGATCTGCTAGCCTGAGTTTGAGCTTGTGCTTGCGCTTGCGTACGTAAAGCTGCTAATTCAGCTTCCAACTCTTGTCTTTTCCTTCTTTCCACCTCGAGCTCTATCGCAGCTGCTCGAGCAGCAGACCCTTGGGACATGGGCGGAGCCGACATTTCTCTCGAATCGCCATTTTCGCTAGACCCGTTACGTGATTGGGATGATGGTTCGGAAGGGATGGTAGGTAGTCTTGATGGTCCAGCTATGGCATTGGCATTCGATCTGTTGAATATCTGTGCACCAGCAGATACGGATCGAGATAATGATCTGTTGATATTGAATTTCTGATCTTGGTTGGTTTGCTGTTGATGTTGGACTTGATGGTTGTTATTCAGTCGCGAGGTAATTATATTTGTTGTTGAGGTAGAGTTGGATCTAGACATCGGTTGTCTGTTACTGAAAGGTTCAGAAGAAACACTTGAGGCTGCAGCTGCCATAGCCTTCCTTCTAGCTTGGATAGCATCTTCCGATTGTTTTCTCTTTTGCATGGATATTCCACTAGATCCATTACCAGAACCATTCAGCCCTAAACTTTCACCTAACATGGAAGGCTGGGCTCTTCTTTTATCCGTTATGATCGCCTCATCCCCACTACCTGTACTGTTACTCCTATTGTTATTGATCAATTCATATTTCCCAGAACCATCCATTATCACATCAATTGGTATACTCTCATCATCCTCTTCTTCCCCTTTACGACCAGATCCATTCCAGTACGATTCTCTTCTCTTGACATTACCGATATGTCTATCAATATCGAATGACCTCTTGCCACCTTCTTCCCATCCGAATCCCGTCCCTCCCCTTATTCCAGGTTCGGTATTGATAGGTCTAGGTTCCTTCCTCAGTCTGCTGTTATTACTCGAGGAAGATGAGCTGCTGGGTGAATTTTTCGGTTTGGCTAGGACATGTCTGATGGGTTGAGAGAATCTAGGCTTGGTAGATGGTTTTTGGGAGGCTTGGATTGCTCGTTCTTCCACTGCTTCTAGGAGTCCGAGAGTCTCGGGGTTGTCGAACAGATCATCGTCATCGAATGGGTCTGACATGGTGATGGGGGAGAATGAGAGGATGAATGTAGCTATGTATAAGAGCGTTCAGTGCCGTCGTCTTGTCGGTGACCCAATCATGGACGAGGCAAATGCTCACCTATTTAGTTTATTGCCGGATCATATTGATTTGGAAGAGTGGGATGGGAGGGGAAGCACCGAGTATGAGCGATATTTGACCTCTTTTGTCTGTTCAATCTTACGATTCCTGATCTTTAATGCTTATTGATGTCCTCCGATGATTTTGAGTTGGTCTAACTTGTACGATAAATATGTGCCATAAGGTATAAAATGTAAAGTCGACGAGGAAGATGACTATACTATCTGTCTGTGGGTTTACGCGATTTGACTTTGGTGTCAAGGGTGAAATGAAGGTGGAGGTTGATTAGATATCCCATATCCCATCGACCCAGATTCATCATCCATCATCCTTCTCTCTCTCCTTCATCCTTGCATAGCTTTGCCCATTCATATCACGACAGCATCGGCAAAGCGATTGCAGCACCTCAGTCCTTCTCTCCTACGAACGTCACTCATCTCACCCGGATAAATCGCAAAACCCGCAAGTGCCATCACCCAAAAAAAACCTCCATGCGTTCTTCCCCTCCTTCTCTTCCAGATCAAGAGAGCAGGCCGACGAAGATTACAAAGATGGACGATTCGATCGATGTTACCCATGCCACCACTGGGATTACCGAGATACCTTCGTAAGTGGCTAGTCCAAACAATTTACTCTTACGACATCATCACTCAAAGGGATACTGAATGCTTTTATATCCTTCCTTATGGTAGATACCGACCTGATGCAAAGACTAGACGATATGATAGACAATTAAGGTGTGTTTCTAACTCGATCTATTTTTTCTATCCTCATTCCTGCGATTATGAGATTCATTTCCCTCGCCGTATGCTCACTCACCCTACCTACGCACAGATTGTGGGCCTCAGCTGGTCAAAGATCCCTCGAATCAGCCAGAGTCTTACTGGTAGGATGCGACGCTACGGGATGTCAAGCTTTGAAGAACCTCGTACTTCCTGGTGAGCTTGCAATATAGCTCAAGAA